>NC_056745.1:554907419-555094350 GCF_019279795.1 Protopterus annectens
ACTGGATGATCACACTAGCTTATTGACCCAATGCTAATGCTGGGCATTATGATAGGCAGACACTGTTCAACAGGGGCACACACCCCCTCCCAACTATAGTATGGGTCCCTGGTGTAGGTCAGAGTATGATGGATCCTCAACCCATTCATCACTTACAAATACCCATGTCCATTTAACAACATTAGTTAAAATGACCGAATCACCTAGAGCCATATTTTACACTGATGAGTGGCAATCCATGTTCTCCTATCTTTTTTTCCCAAGTGGTGATCAGGGAAAGTGTAGTTAGGCAGCATAGGATGGTGGTTTGTAAGATGACATTAATGATCAAGAAGAGGAGGAGGAGTGTGAGGGCAGCACCAAGGATCAAATGGTGGAAATTGAAAAAGGGTAATTGTGAGGTGGAGTTCAGGGAAGAGTTAAGACAGGCACTGGGTGCCAGTGAAGAGTTACCAAATAACTGGGTAACTACAGCAGAGCTAGTAAGGGAGACTGCTAGAAAGGTGCTTGGTATGACATCTGGACAGAGGAAGGATGACAAGGAGACATGGTGGTTGACTGAGAAAGTACAGGAGATTATACAGAGAAAGAAGTTGGCAAAGAAGAAGTGGGATTGTCAGTGAGATGAAGAAAGTAGACAGGAGTATAAGGAGATGAGGTGCATGGCAAAGAGAGAGGTGGCAAAGGCTAAGGGTAAGGCATATGAAGAGTTGTATGAAAGGTTCTACACTAAGGAGGGAGAAAAGGACCTGTACCAATTGGCTAGACAGAGGGACCAAGCTAGGAAAGATGTGCAGCAGGTAAGGGTGATAAAGGCTAATGAGGGAAACATACTTACAAGTGAGGAGAGTGTGTTGAGCAGATGGAAAGAGTACTTTGAGGGGTTGATGAATGAAGAGAATGAGAGGGAGAGAAGGTTGTATGATGTGCAGATAGTGAATCATGAAGTGCAATGGATTAGCAAGGAGGAAGTAAGGATATCTATGAAGAGGATGAAGAATGGAAAGGCTGTTGGTCCAGATGACATACCTGTCGAAGCATGGAGGTGTTTAGGTGAAATGACAGTGGAGTTTTTAACCAGATTGTTTAATTAAATTTTGGAAAGTGAGAGGATGCCTGAGGAATGGAGAAAAAGTGTTTTGGTACCGATTTTTAAGAATAAGGGTGATGTGCAGAGCTGTAGTAACTACAGAGGGATTAAATTGATCAGTCACAGCATGAAGTTATGGGAAAGAGTAGTGGAAGCTAGGTTAAGAAGGAACGCGATGATTAGTGATCAGCAATATGGTTTCATGCCGGGAAAGAGCACTACAGATGCGATGTTTGCTCTGAGAGTGTTGATGAAGTACAGAGAAGGTCAGAAGGAGTTGCACTGTGTTTTTGTAGATTTAGAGAAAGCAAATGACAGGGTGCCTAGAGAGGAGTTGTGGTATTGTATGAGGAAGTCAGGAGTGTTAGAGAAGTATGTAAAAGTGGTACAGGATATGTACGAGGGTAGTGTGACAGCGGTGAGGTCTGTGATGGGAGTGACGGATGCGTTTAAGGTGGAGGTGGTATTACTTCAAAGATCAGCTCTGAGCCCTTTCTTATTTGCAATGGTGATGGACAGGTTGACAGATGAGATCAGACAGGAGTCCTCGTGGACTATGATGTTTGCAGATGACATTGTGATCTGTAGTGACAGTAGGGAACAGGTGGAGGAGACCCTGGAGAGATGGAGATATGCTCTAGAGAGAAGAGGAATGAAGGTCAGCAGGACTAAGACAGAATATATGTGTGTGAATGAGAGGGAGAATAGAGGAATGGTGAGGATGCAAGGAGTAGATGTGGTGAAGGTGGATGAGTTTAAATTCTTGGGATCAATAGTTGAGAGTAACGGTGATGGAAGAGAGATGATGAAGAAGAGAGTACAGGCAGGATGGAGTGGGTGGAGAAGAGTGTCAGGAGTGATTTGTGACAGACGGGTACCAGTAAGAGTGAAAGGGAAGGTCTACAAGAGGGTAATGAGACCAGCTATGTTATATGGGTTGGAGACAGTGGCATTGACAAATAGGCAGGAGTTAGAGGTGGATGTGGCAGAGTTAAAGATGTTAAGATTTGCACTGGGTGTGACGAGGGTGGACAGGATTAAGAATAAGTATATTAGAGGGTCAGCCCAGGTTGAAAGATTTGGAGACAAAGCTAGAGAGGCAAGATTACGTTGGTTCGGACATGTGCTGAGGGAGGGATGCTGAGTATATTTGGAAAAAGATGCTAAGGATGAAGCTACCAGGTAACAGGAAAAGAGGAAGGCCTAAGATAAGGTTTATGGATGTGGTGAGAGAGGACATGCAGATGGTTGGTGTGACAGAGCAAGATGCACAGGACAGGAAGAAATGGAAACAGGTGATCCACTGTGGTGACCCCTAATGGGAACAGCTGAAAGAAGATAATGACTTGTGACATAGGCAAATTTACATTCATATAAAAATAATCAAACTAAATTAAGGTAACAAACATTATACTTCACATATATTGCTATATATTGTGTAACCTAATCAATATTTCATAAGTTATTCAATTCCTGCTTTTTTTAAACAAGAAACATCTTTATTAAACCATTACTTACTACATAGGCAATCATACATTTATATAAATGAAAGCAAACCACACCGACACAGTCCTAGTTACAAGCATTTTACATCACAAACCGCACCGACACAGTCCTAGTTACAAGCATTTTACATCACAAACCGCACCGACACAGTCCTAGTTACAAGCATTTTACATCATACACCGCACCGACACAGTCCTAGTTACAAGCATTTTACATCACAAACCGCACCGACACAATCCTAGTTACAAGCATTTTACATCACACACCGCACCGACACAGTCCTAGTTACAAGCATTTTACATCACAAACCGCACCGACACAGTCCTAGTTACAAGCATTTTACATCGTACACCGCACCGACACAGTCCTAGTTACAAGCATTTTACATCATACACCGCACCGACACAGTCCTAGTTACAAGCATTTTACATCACAAACCGCACCGACACAGTCCTAGTTACAAGCATTTTACATCACAAACCGCACCGACACAGTCCTAGTTACAAGCATTTTACATCACAAACCGCACCGACACAGTCCTAGTTACAAGCATTTTACATCACAAACCGCACCGACACAGTCCTAGTTACAAGCATTTTACATCACAAACCGCACCGACACAGTCCTAGTTACAAGCATTTTACATCACAAACCGCACCGACACAGTCCTAGTTACAAGCATTTTACATCACAAACCGCACCGACACAGTCCTAGTTACAAGCATTTTACATCACAAACCGCACCGACACAGTCCTAGTTACAAGCATTTTACATCACAAACCGCACCGACACAGTCCTAGTTACAAGCATTTTACATCATACACCGCACCGACACAGTCCTAGTTACAAGCATTTTACATCACAAACCGCACCGACACAATCCTAGTTACAAGCATTTTACATCACACACCGCACCGACACAGTCCTAGTTACAAGCATTTTACATCACAAACCACACCAACACAGTCCTAGTTACAAGCATTTTACATCATACACCATGCACTCCTAGCTGCAGACACTATACATCACTTATGATCTACACGATCTTTTCTCACTCAGACATTACATAGCTCATTTAAGCCCTGACACCTTTTAAACCTCATTCATCCCTTGTATGCACTGTTCCCACAATTTCCTTTTTTCTTATGTAGTTTGCTCCTGCCCTTTTTTAAAGTTCTCATTTCCAGTTGTTTTATCTCTGTTACTATATTCACTATTTCCTGTATTGTTGGTTTAGATTTTGATTTCCATTTTCGAGTAAACTGTTTTTTTTTTTTTTTTTTTGCAGCCACCATTATAAGACACAGCAAGGCCTTTCCATGTTTAGGCATTTCCGAGTGTGGATCATAACTCAGAAAAATCTTCTTCATCTTCAGACCAATTTGCCCACCTAGCATCTCTGGCAGTGCATTCTGCTAGGAACCCCTAAAGTCCACCAATTAAGTGCACTCCCAGATAATATGTTCCCAATTACCTCTTTTTTCTTCTTCACACCTCCAACATTCTTGAGAATAATGTGCACCCCAGGAGATGCCTAAAATGGTTGGTGTATACAGCTCTTCCCACTATCGGACTCCATCCAGAGTCTGTGTGCAACAAACTCCATTTTTTGGTGGATGAGATGGAAACACTCAGCATGTTTTGGGAGGTGGTAGAAATGGCTCAGAAACCTAGGGAGGACATGCAAACTCCATACAGCCATTGACCAGAGTTCAGGATCGAACCTTATACCTTGTACATGAGAGGTGAAGACCTTAACCATTATGCCGACTGTAGGGCATAGTAGTAGTAATAATAATAATAATAATTAATAATAATAATAATAATAATAATAATAATAATAATATTAATAATACAGAAAAATAGTTGGTCTCGGTCTCGTGGATTTGTCACTGTAGTATCTGAATTGGTGGAATAAGAAAAGACAGAAACAGTTCAAATAGCTCAAAATACAGAGCAGAATGAAAACACATCTAGCATCATCTAAGTTTCATCCTGAAACCATGTAGTATATGTACACCTGAAGGTATACAAATTGTCAAAAGTAATCAATGAGATACAGTAGATATACCTCTTAACACCATGAAGATTTACCTCAGAATGACACAGAATGCTATGCCACATGGTAACTACATTTCTGTAACAGTGTCTTCCTTAAAGACAAATATGCAATTTAAAAAGAAATAATTCATTTGCACCTATATATAGGAAGGTTTTAAAAGGGACACTTTTGTTATGAAACACTGTTTAACATGGCTTGCACTTGGGGGTCTAATACTCTGGAATTAATCTGCCTAGCATTGCAGTAGCAAAGTGTTTTCCAGGACATATACTTAATATATATTGTGCCAACTGATTCAAAGGGCGGTAAGAGTTACCCAATCCAGTATGAAGCTCAAATTTTGGGGAGAAGAGATATATGTCTGAACAAATCTCAGTATAAAGCATTGCCAACTTGGAACCAAGTCCGGACCAAATCCACACCTGCAAAGCAAACTCAGGAGTCTGAAACAAAGTATGATAATCCCTCCCTCAGAATATTTAGCACTAGTAATTTGATAGCTTTGTTGTTGCAAACTTATCTATCCTAGTCCTTCTTGAAACCTAGGTATTTTAGCCCTGGGTGAGCACAATACTGCAATAACCTGATGACTGTTACCCACCCTCATACCCCCTCAGTATTATATCACTCTTCCTACCACTCACCCCTTACAAACACTGACTAACAAACTCTCTAAATTGTAAAAGTGTATCAAGGCATTTATTTTTCTTTATTAGTACTAGCAGTGATCCTGACTTTCTAACACAGGGCTGGCTGATTTCTTTTTGGCAACATTCCTACTCAGTAGGTGTAGCCCTGCTTCATTCGCCCTCGCTACTCTCAGACTCACTTTGCTCTTCTCCCACCCCCATTCTTACCTACCCCCATATTATTTCCTTTATACCTAACTATTCAAACCACACCTCCCTACTTCCTCACTAAACCCCTCCCCACAACTTCCCCTCATACACACCCCTTGCACTTTGCACCTCCTTATACCCACTTAACTATTCTACAGCACATCCTATACTAACTCTTATCCACTCCCTGTATCACTCTTCACTACTCTTGGATATTATCATGTCTTCTAAAACACAAATCATATTCCTACTACCCCTATTCTATATCCTCTGCTACCTCACCTCCTACCACTCCCAACTGCTTTCTTCACATTTCCACTCTTCTAACTGCACTTTCATCCTAAGTACAAAACCCCAACAACAGCTGCAAATCTGTCCATCCATCCTTCCCCCTACCACTCCCATTCCAAAAATAAAATTATCACCCCCTCCCTTAACCTCCTTAAAAAATAAAATTAAACACACACTACCCAAACAATTACTCTACTTTACATAAGGGAGGGAACTCCACTGAGTTCTCTTACCATATATCCAAAGCTATCTCTCTAAAATTTTTGGAAAAATGGATCCACCAGCAGCTTTTAAACTACTTTCTTTCTAATAACCTCTTAGCCAACACTCAACATGGGTTTCACCCCATCATAGCACTACTACTGCTGTCTTTAGCTTTACTAACAAAATACTAAACACTAAAACAATAAAAAACTCATCCACATTTAAAGCAAACATTTCCAATTTAAATCATTGACAACAATGATTTAAATTGGAAATGTTTGCTTTAAATGTGGATGAGTTTTTTAATTAGTGTTTAACTGATTGTTAATTGAAGATTTTTTTGTATAAATGTTTGAGAAATGTATGATATTGTTTGTTACTCCTGGAAGGTGGTCACACCGAAGTGCTAGAGTAAAAATAAAAGTTTTGTATGTACCTTTTTGTTTGGTCCACTGGGTGATTGTCATTTTTATTGTGGTGGAGCAGAAGTAGTAGTCGTATTTATTTGTGAGGTGGATGGTGTCTGATCCTAATGTGGATGTACCCCGTATTTTTTGGGAAGATTTGGCACAGACTGGTGGAAACGTTGGTAATTTGGGAGCATATCCAGCTCCCCAGAGGACAATGGAACAATATCTGAATGGGTCAATACGTGCGCTTAGGTTCAACTAAAGAAAATAGACCTACAAGCACAGCTGTGAATCCTTTTTTTGATAATTTTATCAAAGAGAGGGCTAAAAGAGTGTCCGATTCTTTTAACTCTGTGGGACAAACCGTAAATGTTATTCCTGCTGATATGAGAGAGGTATGTGCTAAACATGAAAGACTATCTGAGAAAGAAACCAGGACATATTTGAACATTTTGGGGTTACAACGGTATATTGATTTAGATATTACCCCAAAAGGGTTGAGATTTGTTAAAAATCCAAGCACGCCTTTTGATTTAAATTGTTCCTTGGACAAACAGTTTAAGGAATGTTGGTTTCAAGCGTCACATAAATGTGTTACCGAATGGTTGCACATTTTATTGGAGAGAGACCAAATCAAGCTCAAAAATTTGAGGCAGGAACTTTCGCTTTTGTCACAGACTATCAGTGACTCAATGGAAGCCTTAAATATAAAAAGTTTCTTGGAGAGAGCTAATAAAAATTTGGTGTCTTTGAAAATTGAACTTATTGAACAGAAAAAGTTTAAATTGACGAGGGATGTTAGAGACTATGAGGCTGGGTGTGCCTTTACTTACTCCTCCAATCGGAAGAGGGGAAATCAAAAGCGTCAGCACATTAGGTTTAAAAATAATGCATCTACATCATTTGCGTCATCTGGAGATGAGAGCCGATATGAAACTGATGTGAGTGAGGATTTTCCAGAGCTGCCTCCAGCTGAACAACCTGCCGAACATGTGCGGACATTTTGTAATCAGGAGAGGCAACAGCAGCCCATACAACAACCTAAACAGGGACAGAAGCGAACAAGAAACTTTGGATTTCAATACGAGGAGTCTAACAGAGGGGACAGAACAAATTTCAAACAGGGTTCTTATAATGGACAATATTACAACAAGAAATTTAGACGGTGAGTTTAGCCGTAATTTAAATTTAGTTGTTAACTTGTCATGCTGTAATTTAACAGAGGAGGAAGTTTCAGTGTTGAACCTAGGGCTTAAATTTGTGCCCACGGTACTACCAAGGGAACATATTATGAGGCAGGAGATGTTTAGATTTTTGAGGAAATTATATCTCAAGAATCATTTTTTTTTTATTTCTAATGTTGTTTGTGCAGCTACAAATAAGTGTTCATCTGATGAATCTGATGATATTTTTTATTCCTGTTCTGGAGAGATTGAAGGAGTGAGTGGAAATGTGACAGAAATTGAATGTTTTGATGTACGAAGTTTGATTGATATATCTTTCATTCCGACACATAATAAATTTGTACCACCTTTTGAGAATCAACGGATTGCACAGTTCGGATCTATGGTGAGGTTTGGAGGTGAGAGGATCTGTGACTGTGCGTCTTTAAATAGAAAAAAGGTGTCATATAACCTTTCGTTTAAAGAATGGCAGGCATTGAAAAGTTTGAGTGAAAGAAGGGATATTGTTATTAAACCCTCGGATAAGGGTAATAAAATTGTAGTAATGAATGCATTGCAGTATTTGAATATGTGTAGAACACACTTAGATAATGTGGCAGTATATGAAAAATGCACTATTAGTAAATATAAGCAAGCAATATTGGAATTTGAAAAAATGTTGGATAAAAGTGTCAGGATGGGTTTTTTTAATGGAGAAAGATGTAAAGGACAAACTTTTTCCTGTTAATAGCGAAGTAGCTACTTTTTTCTGTCTGCTGAAAATACATAAAGATATGCGGGACTCACCAGGCAGACCTATTATCTCAGCTTGCAACTATTTTTTGCACAACATGGGTTTAGTTTTGCATAAGATATTACTACCTTTTGTGAAAGTTTTCCCAACATATATCCAAGATAGTTTAGATTTATTACGAAAAATATCCCCAATAGTGTGGCATAAGGACAGCTATTGGCTGGTCCTTGATGTTAAAAGTTTATATACCTCCATTAGGCATAAAGATGGTTAAAAAGCTATTGAATACTTCATGGGAAATAATTCTCTTTCTAAGTTTACAGTGGAAATGGTGGATTTTTGTTTAAAAAACAATTATTTTTTCTTCAATAATGAGTTGTATAGACAGAGACAGGGTAAGGCTATGGGGGCAACTTTTGCCCCCATGTATGCCAACCATTTCATGTCTTATTTTGAAAAACAATTTTTATTTAAGTTAGATTTTATGAAGAAATATGTGGATTATTATTTTAGATTTATAGATGACTTAATTTTTGTGTGTAATGGAGGTTTTGAAGAAATAGATCAATTCATACAAGAAATGCATAATAATCCATATGGTTTGTCTTTTGATGGGCTGCAAAAAGGCAACAAGGTGATTTATTTAGATATGGTTTTGGAAGGGAGAGTTGATGGGAGTATCTCTTCCAGCATCCATAGAAAATTTGTAGATGGGAATCAATACCTACATGCAACCAGTTGCCATCCCCCACATGTGATTAAAGCATTACCTTATTGGGAGTTGGTTCGTATTGCCAGATTATGTAATAATAGAGAGGAAATAAAAGAAGAGATGGAACGAACTAAGGAGATGTTCGTAAGAAGAGGTTATGACCCTGAGATTTTACATCAGGCTCAGGATAGGGTCAATAAAGAGTTAGAGGGTGGGGATGGTAGCTCAAAGCATAAATGCACATTGGGAAAAAGATACAATATGGTTGGTTGTAACCAAAGCAGGAATAACATGGACAATTCAATTTATTATGTATCAGTATTTAATACTAGTAGTGATGAAATAAGAACATTAATTGAATACTACTGGAAGTATTTGTTAGAGGACAACTCACTGAAAAAAATCTTACCCAATATACCCCTTTTTTCGTATAAGAGGGGTAAGAATTTAAAAGATATGGTTGTACATGGGAGATTTTATTTACCGGCAGTTGGTATCCCAAACATTTTGAATGTGAAGGGGACGTTGTGTTGTAACAAATGTAGTATTTGTACCAATGTGGTTAAAACTTTTGATAACATCAATGGTATTAAATTTGAGCCCAAGGATGTTTTTACATGTAGAAGTAAAGGGGTAATTTATGCATTAAAATGCCCATGTGAATTGTTTTATATAGGGGAAACTAAGAGGGAGTTTCGTATTAGATTCACGGAACACATTAGAGACATTAAAAATAAAAAAGAAGATAAAATAATAGCTGCACATTTTCATATGTTCTATGGAAGTGATGTAACTAAATTGAAAGGGACAATTTTAGAAACTGTTAAGTGGTTTTATGATGATGATAATATATTGAAGCATAAGTAATGTTATAAAGAATGCATCTATATTTTAAAGTATAAAACACTTGTGCCAAATGGACTCAACAATGATTTAAATTGGAAATGTTTGCTTTAAATGTGGATGAGATTTTTAATTAGTGTTTAATTGACTGTTAATTGAAGATTTTTTTGTATAAATGTTTGAGAAATGTATGATATTGTTTGTTACTCCTGGAAGGTGGTCACACCAAAGCGCGAGAGTAAAAATAAAAGTTTTGTATGTGCCTTTTTGTTTGGTCCACTGGGTGATTGTCGTTTTTATTGTGGTGGAGCAGAAGTAGTAGTCGTATTTATTTGCTTTCTTCACTTGTCTATTTACTCTCTTAATCATTGATTCACTTGATTATTATTTTGCTAGTGTATTCATATGTTTTCTTTTTTAATATATTCCGTGCTTCTTTTTTCCTCTCTAATTTTCTCTTAATTTAGGTATATTTATTGTGCTGTTTGTATATTTTCTCTGTTTTTGGGGCTTTTACCCCTGGGACTCTGCTGAAAATGGACTGATGCACAGTTGGACTATCCTGGTTAACAAAAGTAAATAAATAAATAAAATAAATAAGATATAAATGCTGACCCAAGGCAGAAAAATATATAAAATAGACCGGTTAAAGCCTTCACATGGGACATGGGCCTGGTTGTCATAGGTAGGACTGCTACTTTGAATACAGATCCTGAATATACTTATTTCTGCCCCAGATATGCCACATGATCTAGGATAGTTAAGATATACATATTTGCCGAGCAGGTTTATGTGTCTGAATCATTTAAACAGGTCCTCTCGTACTCTCTTCATATGCCATTAATATTAACCTTACAACTGGGGGAGACAGAACAACTTAGAAAGTACTGGCATTTTCCTACCAATATGTTTGAGGATTTAAAGTTTAAAATAAAAGTTAAGAGGCTATGTATTACATATTTGAATCAGAAACAAAAAAGTAATTAGGTGTTGGGATGATCTCAAAGGTAAATTTAGAGACAAACACGTGACCCATATCAATGGGAAGAGGTATGAAAGTACTTGCAAATTTAGGGAACCCTCTGAGCTGTTAAGAATTTTGCAAACTAGTAATAAAGAACTGATTCAAAATGACTTTTTTATGACAAGCTAAAGGGGATATTGTGGCATTTCTTGATGCCAAAATAAAATTCCAACAAGTGGTGCTTCAGTCGACTTTTGCAATTCTTATCTCTAAAAGGTAGTAAATTTTTAGCTGTCTACCATAGGCAACAAAAAGTGGACAGACAGATGTCTCAAATTCATGTAACAGAAACAACAGAGGTGATAAACAAACCAGTGAGTATATTAAATACTTTAAAGAATACTACGCAAACCTATATGAGGCAGAATGGGACTCTCAGCAACAAGCTAATGCCAGACATCAGTTTTTTGAGGAGCTGGACTTCAAGAGGTTAACCCAAGATCAAGCAATTTATCTTTTGTTTCCAAAAACATTGCAAGAATTGAAGGAAAAATGAGGGGTCAAAAGAAAGGGATATCCACAGGATTAGACGGCATACACATTGAAGTATGGTTGCTATGAGAGGAAGAGATAAATAAACTATGACTCACTATGATGAATAACATTTTATTAAGTGACACCCCCCCTCACCCCAATACTTGGAAACAAGTTATGATATCTGTTATACTACAATCAGGTGAGCACCAACATTTTCTTTGTCATATAGACCAATTTCAGTTTTTAACCATGTTCATAAAGTGTTTATGAATATAATAGCCATAAGGCTGTCTTGCCACTTACCTGAATTGATACAACCAGTTCAATGTGGGTTAGTCATGGGAAGAAGAGCATTTGATAACTTAACAAGAATGAGTCTAAAACTACAGGATGCTGAAGAAACAGCTAGCCTATTACTTCTGTTAAGCCTAGATGTAGAAAAAAGCTTTTGGTAGGTAGACTATTCTACTGTTTTTTATAATGTCCTTGTTCAGTTGAAATTTCACTCCCCCAAATCTGTCTTCCTTCTGCAGAAGTAACATCAGGGAGCAGTAGCTGCAGTCAGACTTTCCTCAGCAATTTCTGGATACTTTAAGGCAACATGGGTCCCTCATCAATGATGCTCTCTATCACTGTTATTTCCAATCTATTTACAACTGCTAGCCACAAAAATTAAGGCATCTTCCCTTCAACATTGGCAATGGGGCACAATGAATTTAAAAATCTCTTCATTCATACTAATTATTCAGAGGACCTACATGTCCTAACAAGTCTGTTACTGAAATTTGAGAAAATACCAAGCTATAAAATTAACTTAACCAAAATAGCAGCAATATCCTTAAACTACTAAATTACTCAATCAATGGAGGCACACCACCCCTTTTTCACCAGACAGGATAAAATGGAATACCTTGAAGTGTGGTTTGCTTCAAATTCTGAATTCTATCCTTATTGGAACTATGAACATCCGGCAGTGAAATCCTTGGCTCTAGATGATCGTCACTGTTGAAGTGACACCCTGACCCCTGTGCAAAAAAATGTGGAAAAAGGGGTTGTGGATGGAACTATGAACAATTAAGAAATATTGGTGCTTTTCTGTTATCGGGGCAACACTATAAATGTGGTAGCTGGCACTTGTAATTTTCTCACAGCTGTTATCTTCCATATGTCTGGTACATTACTTTGAATTTCAGCAGCCTATCCTAGTGGTGGCATGTGCAAAGCTCTTCAGTGTACTTCCCTTGAGCTAGTGCACTCATCGGGTAACAAATTGACCATTGCCCCCAGCCCGGATTGTCTCTACGGAAATCGCTTTGATGTTGTGATTCACGTGCAGAGAAACTCAAATGTATGTCATTATTTACTGACTTCAGTCACTGAAAAAAACACAAATTTGATGTGGAAAACACCAGAAATATGGCAAAAATCTGGACAGTTGCGTGGAATGAAATGCCATTTTAGCTTGAGAAAGTCTACACTGTAATATGATGTGTGTACATGGACAAAAGAATATTACTTCCCACTATGACTGTACTGATATTAAAATCATTTCTCGAATATAATCTGGTTAGCGCATATCACTTATCTTCAATAAAATCAATCTCGTTTTTATTTTATTTTTTTTGCAGTCACGCAAAGTGCGATGCTTACAATGTCTAAATGTAACACAGCTTGATTCCTGATGCACAGGTTTGAGGACTGTGACCTCTGACTGTACAGTCCATCGGGAACTATGTAAATAGCAGAACTGTTATTGTCTGTGGACAGCCTACCACACTGTCACACAACAGCATGGAAGCCGAAATTTTGCCAACATCAGAGCAGTTCATTCTTACCTGGCCAGTTCATTGCAGCTTGCAGACTTGGTGTAGCTAGGCATACAAGGCCTGATAACGGAAAAGTACAAAAAAAAAAAAAAAAAAGCACAAAGAAAAATGATGCAGCTCTATCGGGGCAACACCGTAAATGTGCTAGCTGGTGATCAGAACCCTCAGTAACAGCTGTGCAAAAATTACAACCGCCAGCTAGCGCATTTACAGTGTTGCCCTGATAATGGAAAAGTACCAAAATATCTGTATGCAATATATTCAAAAAATGGGGGGATTTGGTAATGGAATTGGATCAAAAAGTACAAGCATTGCATTTGTTTTTGTTATCCTATATACTCTGTTTAGCTAATTCATTCTGGGCATCCCCTCCTCATATGCTCTCTACTAATTTGAACAAAATTATGAAGAATTTCTTATGAGAGACCATAAACTAAGGGTAGAATGTGATAAGTTTATTTTACTACCATATGGTAGGCATAGATGTACCTGATCTCATGAAATGCTGGCACTCAATTAGGATTTCAGATTTCATCTGTATTCATTCACTTGATTATGAATCACTCTGGAAGATGATGCTTATACAGGCAATGAAACTGGAGTCTAGTGTAGATTGGTTGGGTCAGTTTTTTGGAGGGTACTGGGAAACTCAATGTTTAATGTCCTGGTTGTGTTAGGAACTGATGTCCAGATCATAATAAATAAGGCAATTCCCAAGTTAAATTATGATAATTTAGTCCTAGCAGGTGATCTAGTGAGGGATATTGAGTTGCAATAATTTTTCTGGTAATGGAAAATAAAGGGAACAAATCTTCAATATTGGTACCAAAGAGTAAGTCAGCAACAAATATTGGTGGGGTGTCAGTCCAGGCTTTGATATAACCTGGCACCATCACTTCACCTTTTGTACACTTGGATACAAGAAAATACTAAGGTCTATAATACCATTTTAGTACAAATACTAATGGAAGCAAGGCACACTAATATTACAGTTAAAAGCATTCATTTTGAGATCATTTAGGGCATGAAGCCTTGTAAAAACCGCAGTGTAATAAAACAGACACAATCATGGGAAAATCTGCTAAACACAGAAACTGATGCTCCTAAATGGGGAAAAGAATTTACAGCACTTGAGAATACTCATCAAGCTGAGAAAGTTCAGGATATTTGCATGGAAATGTCTATACAGATATTTTATACTCTGGCCAGATTAGTTAAATGTTTTTGCAGGAACTAGTGCCAGATGTTGTAGTTGTCAAGAGGAGCAGGTAGGGGATTGGCTACCTGTTTTCAGAGATGTCGCGAATTGGGAGACTAGAGAGGTGACAAATCTTATAAAAGTGATCTGTGTAAATGAGACAACAGTATCTGAACAGAATTATTTTTGGGGCTATTTTCCCTGATTGTTTTAGTCTCCAAGAAAGCAATAACAAGGAAGTGGAAATCAACAGTTCCCCAACTTTATAACACAACTCACAAAAGACAATAAGGTTCTAAGGCCAACAGAGACTAGGCTGAAGATCTGGAAATTAACTAGTGAGAAAGCAGAAGAGTTCAAGGAATTCGCCAGGGCTCCAGCAGGTCAGGAAGAAGAGCAGATAGGTGGAGTTGAAGAAGAAGGACAACACATTAAAACAGCATGAGTGGGGATTATAGAGCTGACATGTGGTCGAGTCAGGTATGGAAGCAAGGTACATAAGCAAAGACGCTGGTCAAATGTAGCACTTCAGCAAGGCATCGAAAGAAAGTCGCAGTTAGGATAAAGTGGGCGATAGAATAGCTGGAACAGGCTAAGAAGGAACACTGTTTGACTAAGAAGGAGGCCAAGACAAGAGTTGAAATAGCAAAGATTAAGGCATCAGAGGCACTCCAGCAGCTTCTGGAAAGTGACTTAGTAGATGGTACAAAAAATCTATCAGGTGCAAGATAAAGGAGATACTCTTCATAAGGGATACCAACAACAACCTGCCCACTCATCCACAGGAAATCAAAGGTAGGTAGAATGAGTATTTGCAACATCTTCTGAATGAAGAAAACACCACAGATGATGCACTGCCCCACACACAGCCTACAATGAAAAAGGAAGAGAAACCCACCATAGATGAAGAAAGAACACCACTAAGGAAAATGAAGCTTGGGAAAGCATGAGGCTCAGATGAGGTTACAGCAGATATGATCAAGATGATGGATGAGACGGGGAAGAAATGGCTCCTGAGCATTCACATAGCAGTATGGAGAGAAAGTGTTATGGTCCGTTATGAGAAGAAGTGACACAAGTCACCAAGGCACAAGCTTAAACTATTTATTACCAAATAACACTAAATAATCAGCAAATCAAATCAGATCAAATAAAGAGAATGATTTTGTACTTGCAAGCATCAAAAGAATCATCTTTGCTTAGTGATAGGGGGACTCTAAATCCTTTCAGTGCAGTTATCTGTTCAGTCAACACAATGCCGACACTGCCAAACTGTATGCTCAGTCCAAGCTAAGAGTTTATGTTGATCAAATCAAATCTGGATGATGAGCTCCAATTTATTGCTGGCTGCTGAGCATTTTATAGTCTTGTATAAACAACAAGGTCAAAGAGGTTGTCAGTTTTGGACTGATATAGAAAATTACAAATCATTTTCTAAGTTATAAACAAGACTTGTATCATGTCTGTTTTTTTTATTTTCAGTGCCTCTGTCATATAACCATGTCTAGTTTTTACTTTTAGTACTTCTGCATATTTTATTTTCTAAGAGAACAGTTACTCCTTAGCTAACCACAGTCTTGTAATAGTTCCTCTTATTTGACTCTGTAAGCTGGTAAACATCTTTTCAGGTTAATCAAAGTTCAATGCACTAAAGTTCAGTAAGCAAGGTTTGCACTTAAAGCATATGTCTAGCATATTTTACAAATATTCATAAGCTATTTGCAAGATGCAGTCCCTTAATACCTTAATATAGCTGCTGTTATTTCATTGTACGCAGGAGTGAGGTGGTCGAGGCACCTACTGATTTAGGCAAATTCTAGTACACTGACATACTAGTGCCAGTGCACTTGAACAAAGGGCACATTCACAACTGTGGGCAGTACAGAGGTATCAAACTCCTGCCCCACTACATGAAAGATCTGGAGAGGGTGATTGACAAATGAATATGCATGGCAGTAAAAAGTAAGATGGGAGATGAGTAGTTCAGATTCAGACCAGGATGCAGCACAATCGACCCAATGTTTGTAGTGAGAGAGATAGCTGAGAAGAGGTTAAAGATAAGGAAAGAGTCCAACTCTGCATTCTTAGACTTTGAGAAATCATATGACAAGGTCCCAATAAACCTGATTTGGGCAGTCCTGTGGTAGATTGAAGTCCCAGAAACATTGGTAAAATTAGTGTAGGCTATGTACCCAATGACTCAAGTATGAACAGTGTTCAGACTCACAGAGGGGTTCCCAGTGGGAGTTGGTGTGGATCAGGGTTCAGCTCTGAGTACACTGCGTTTATATTAGTGATGGATTACACTAGCAAAGAGGCAGGAGATGACAGATCAACAAAGTTGCTGTATGCAGATGATGTGCCATTACAAGGAGACACTGAGCAAGAACTTCAGCAAAGGATGGGGGGATGGAATGGAATGCAAAACTGAAGGCACATGGGATGAGACTGAGTACAGATAAGACAGCTGTAGTGGCAGCAAATGGGGGAAATCAGAAGAAGCTGAGAACTGAGATAGAATGGAACAGGTGGAACAGGTTAACAGCTTCAAGTATCTGGAAGGAGTCTGAATGAGGAGGTCAAAGCTAAAATTAGATGGGCTGCAGCCAACTGTCAGGGGTAGTGTATGACAGAAGAATGCCAAAGAAGCTGAAAAGTAAGGCGTATAAAACAGTGGTGCGACCAGTGCTACTGCATGGTACAGAAACCTGGGCATTAAAGGCAAAGTGGTTCAGGAAGCTAGAGGTGATAGAGACAAAGTGTCTTAGATGGTTGGTAGGATGTACACTGTGGTACATACAAAGAAATGAGGGCATCAGTGCAGAGGTCCAAGTATCTCCAATTGCAGAGAAAGTCAAATAGAACAGATTACAGTGATTTAGGCACAAGTACAGAAAGACAGAAGGCAATCTGATGAAGATTTGGGATGGTCTCAGTCTTGATTCATCAATAGCAGTTCATGCTTACTCAACCTACTGGATTTTTTTAAAAGGCCACCAAAGCGATGGATGAAGGCAATACAGTACACACCACATACCTCAACCTGGCCAAACGATTTGACACAATTCCTCACTCAGGCATTGTAGAAAAGCTAAATAAAATGGGAATAAACCCCTGTGTCACCCACTGGATTGCCATCTGGCTCACAGATGGGAAGCACTAAACCAAAATAGGGAAATTTACCTCCACACAATACTAAAGGGCTCTGGCTAACAAAATACACAGATGACTGCAAGCTAGGAGCAGTCATTGGATCCCCAAATGACTTGGCATCCTGTAGGAAGGTTTGTTACAAATAACTTGTGCCAAAATCATGGACTGCAACTAAATGCCAGAAAATACATTATTGTACCCTTTGGGAAGTCATCTATCACAGAAAACTACCACATTATCCATATGCCCCTAAGAGATGACTCATTTCTTTGGGATTTGAGAACTTATGTGGTCGGTGAAAATAGTGATGCATTTATTGCATATCAACAAGTCAAATGGCATCAGAAATAGTCTAGGGATATTAACTTCTTCTGCAACATCACCAGAACAGTTTTGAGGGGCAGATATATCTCTCAGAGATACCTCTGCTCTGGAGCAGACTCCCCAGCCACATAAAACAAAGTTCATCCATGTCTATATTCAAGCATAACTTGGATTTATGGATGGGAAATAGTGCAGTGAAAAAATGCTGCCATAAAAACAATATGTGAATGTGCTCAATAAGAACAGTAAAAACAGTAAGAATATCGCATTCCATGAACAGAATTGTATTAAATGTTCTAAAAGAATTGTATTAAATGTTCTAAAAGAATTGTATTTAATGTTCTAAAAGAATTGTATTAAATGTTCTAAAAGAATTGTATTTAATGTTCTAAAAGAATTTTATTAAATGTTCTAAAAGAATTGTATTAAATGTTCTAAAAGAATTGTATTAAATGTTCTAAAAGAATTGTATTTAATGTTCTAAAAGAATTGTATTAAATGTTCTAAAAGAATTGTATTTAATGTTCTAAAAGTCATGTCAATGTTAAAATGTAGGCCAGCATGAAAGCACAAAAATGTATATGAAAATACACAAATATAAATATGATAAAAATATGATAAAAAACATTTGTTGCCTTTTTGTAATCTTATTTAGGAACTACATAAAAAAACACATCAGGAAACACATAAATAAACTTTTAGGGAGGAATTAGTATTTCAATGTAGTAGAATCAGTAATTCAATCAGGATATGTGGGACATACAGAATCTTATATGTAAATATTGGGACTTATTTGCTTTTATGCCCAATAGCTCCAAGTTTTTTTCTAGATCCCTGATATTTAACTTTAATAGAGGTTTTAATTTAAAGAACAACTTTGAAAGTTGATTTGTTTTTTACCAGTGGGATTAAAAAGCGTACCTTGAAGTGTGGCAGGTACCCAGAATGTCCTTTCATGACAAATGGCTCTGAAATGTGTATTTCTCATTTGAATTTAACTTTGAGAGGTTCTAAGTATTTTAATTGTTATACAAAGGGTGTTGTTTATTTAACACACTGCCTAGTTTGTTACTCTTTCTACGTGGGCAAGACAGAGAGAGCACTGAATCAAAGGGTGTACGAACAACTATAGGAGATCAATAGGAAGATGGACACTAATGCTCTGTACAGGCATACCATGACTTGTAAGCAAGCAAACTTTTTATCTATTTATAAACTATTTATAAACTATTTATCGAAAATAATGTTCTTCATTTTTTTCACAACAAAAAAGTAAACATAAGGGTCTGTATGTCTCTGCATTTGCCCTTCTCTCCTTTCCATAAAAAAGAGGCTGTAATATGATGATCATTTTGTCATCTATTTGGACTTTTGAACTATCAGACAGAGGGCAATCTTGTTTATGAAATCAAGGAATTTTTGGACATAGCTTATATTTAATTGTCACCTCACAGCAAGAGGTTCTCCAGTTCGATTTTTGGCTGGGATGCCTTCTATGCAAAGTCTCCATGTCCTCCCTGCATTCGTGTGGGTTTCCTCCAGGTGTTCTGGTTTCCTCCCACATTCCAAAGACATGCATCTGGAATGTTTCTTCCTGGCCTCTGCTGAAAATGGGCTCTGTCCCATTCGGACTTTCCCAGTAAACAAATGTTAAATAAATGAATAAATATTTGAGGTATAGAACTCCCAGTTTATTGAAGAGTAGCTAACTCTTGATTCTAAGTCAAAGATGATCAAGTAGAACTGAATCTGAATTGAAATTATAAATAGGACAAGGTCGTATGTAAGCACCCTTCAAGAAATAGTATACAATGAAAATTCAGGCACATTTAGTTCATTTAGTTGAATATTTAGAATGTAGTTTTCAAGTATGTTTTGTATAAACTACATAAGAAATGCAGTCTTTAGTTATATCGCTATGTTTATTTTAAATACCAGTACAAATATGAATTACTGTTGTGTTTCTTGCCATTTTTATGAAATTCCACCACAGACCAGGGATAAAGGCACCTTTAACAAATGATGTTCAAATGACAAATTCGCCACCGTAACAGGTACAAGCAAACAAAATCTGAGGGTAATGCTACTCAATGCTAGAAGTCTAAATCTTAAAATGCACTCTCCCTCGAGGCACTCCTAAAAATGGAGAACATCGATATCTGTGCAGTAATTGAGACCTGGTTCAAGGCTCCAGAGAGCACCCCTGCATTACCAGGCTATAATTCATACCACACCTTTCGACCACCTAACCTGGACCAAAAACACTAAAGGTGGAGGTGTGTCCATATTCATTAAGGATATCCACACCTCCAGACTAGTTGCTCAGCATAATGCATCTGAGATTATTCAAGTGCAACATAACTCTGGGCAAGACTGCAATCCAAATTGTAACTTGCTACAGATCCCCCACCATGCCCCAGGATTCCCACTCCTCATTTCTTGATACACGGGAAAATATTAGGGTACAATCCAACACCCTAATAATGGTTGATTTCAGCTACCCCACCATTAACTGGAAAAACTACTCATGTACCAACTCTTTTGCTCAACGTTTTCTGGAATTCATAAATTCTAACGCCTTGGATCAACTTATCCACACCCCCACCAGGGGCAGCAATATCCTAGACCTGGTCATTACCAACAAGGGCAACTGTTGTTCCACACCAGAGGTCAATTCCTCATTGGTCAGATCCGACCACAAGCTAATCAGCCTAGACATCCACATCCCACCCCCACCCCCCCATAAGGGAAGCCACCGTAAAAAAATTCTCCAAAGCCAACTTCACACTTCTTAAGACAGAAGTGGCAAACTTCACGACACCCATGCAGACGGACAATAGAGGTACGACTGCTGAATCCTACATAAATGCACTTTATAAGCACTTACACGAGGGCATGGATCGTGCTAACCCTAACAGAACCAAGATGCTATCCTCCAAAAAAAGGAAGTCAATCTGGTGGTCCCCTGCCATAAGCAAACTCTACAACAGAAGAAAGAAACTGTTGCAAAAAAGAATAAAATCCCATGACTGGAAGAATTCCCTGGTCAGCCTCAGTAAGAAGCTGAGATCCCTCATAAAATCCTCCAAAGCTAGTTATGAAAACAAAATCACCACTGATTCTAAAGATAACCACAAAGCATTCTATAGCTATGTCAAGAATTTCAATGGCAACACTCAGATCTGCTCTGAGTTACAGCACAATGGCACTAAATATACAGAACTAACTGATATTGCCAACATCATGGCAGATAGGTTCAGTGCTAACTTTACCCCCCCACCCCCTAAAGGGCCCATCTCTATACCGGAGATTAGCAAATTCCTGTAATCACAGCTGCACAGGTAAAAACCACACTCTCCAAAGCCAAGAACACAGCATCCATGGGACCTGACAACATCCCAGGCTGTGTTCTACATGAACTACAGAATGAACTGGCACCCCACCTAAGAACCATGTTCAATCATATTCTCACCTCAGGCTTTGTGCCCACTGAATGGTGCACAGCGACGGTTATCCCACTCCACAAAGGGGGAGCCACCACAGACTCTGGGAACTACCGCCCCATTAGCCTAACGAGCCTGGTCTGCAAGGCCATGGAACGTATCATCATGGAACTTATAAACAAAGACATTGGTAGTCTCCAAACTCTGGACCCCACCCAGTTTAGGCTTGTAAAAGGCAGATCATGTCTCCTAAACCTGATTGACTTCTTTGAAGCAGTCACCAAAGCCGTAGATGAGGGTAAGGTGGTTCACACAACCTATCTAGATCTCACCAAGGCTTTTGACACCATAACCCACTCTGGAACTATAGATAAACCTACTAAACTGGGTATAAATCCCTATGTCACAAGATGAGTTGCCAACTGGCTTACTGACAGAATCCACACTGTGAAAGTAGCAGACTCCAAATCTGACTTCAGACCAGTGACAAGTGGAGTACCACAGGGTTCAGTCCTGGGTATCTACTTTTCTGAAGTACAGGCTAACACAGAGGGTCTTTGGCTAATGAAGTCCGCAGATGACTGCAAACTAGGAGCCATAATTGAAACTCCTAATGATGTGGACATCCTACAAAAGGGCCTCACTGAGACAGATGCCTGGTGTCAAAGCCATGGCCTCAAGCTCAATGCCAAAAAGTTCATAGGTTCATAGGTTCATAGGTAGGCACTAGGCTATCAGCCCAATGGCCTATGTAAGCCTAGCCAACAAGGTTCCCTGGCTTATGCCACCCAAGAAAGCACATTGTGCATTGTCATCCCCTTTGGTAAAAACTCTATACCCATGAGCTACCACATAGGTGGTAGTCTATTTAACACCGAAAGTGTGATGAGAGACCTTGAGACACAGGTGGACAGTAGTCTCTCCTTTCATAATCACATCACCACAGTAGTCAGGAAATCCTTCTATGTGGCCCACCTCATCACAAAAGGTTTTTCATCGAGGAAAAAAGAGGTCATTGTTCCCCTGTATTCTTCACTCATTAGACCCATTATAGAGTACAATGCCCCTTTTGGTATGTACCTCACAAGACACCTGCAACAACTGGAAAGACTGCAGAAATACCTCACAAAGGGGATTACTGGCATCAAACAGATGCCCTACGCAGACCATGTCAAAAACCTCTAGCTTTACTCCGTTGCATATCACCTTCTCAGAGGCGATCTCTGCCTAACATACAAAGCTATGTCAAACCTAGAGCTGTTGGACATGCTCCACTTAAAGAAATCCCAATCCCTTCTAGCTACATGCTCTAGGGACCTAAACCTTGTCACCACAATATTGTAGGGGAGACTTATGCCTTGTGTACTGGGCAGCCCAAGACCCAAACCTAATGAACTTACTGCATATCCATAAATCAAATGGGTCTAGAACATGCTGGAAGGATAGACTCCTGTCCCAGAGACTTCCCATACTCTGGAACAGACTACCTGCTGGACATGGTCCACTTAAAGAAATCCCAATCCCTCCGAGCTACATGCTCTAGGGACCTAAACCTTGTCAACACAATAAACAGAACATGCTCGAGGGATAGATTCCTGTCCCAGAGACTTCCCATACTTTGGAACAAACTAGCTATCTATCTACCTAGATTTAAACAAAGCTCCTCATTAGCATTCTTCAAAAAAATCTTGATGATTGGATGGGAAATAAGAAATTCACCCCGGGGATCACCTCTGTGGCTCTGCTCGACAGGGGCACAGGAAAATAATTTTCCTGGGTGGCGAAAGCCAGGGTACCTTTTTGGCTAGGCTTGTATAGGCCCTATGGCCAGTAGCCTAGTACCTACCTATGAACCTATGAATCTATGTAAAATTAATAGTAACAAGTAACCCAATTTATTAAATAAACTGATGTTACATTAAAAGTTTTCACATGAGAACATGTACAAGTATTGTGAGTCACTGATGTGAAAGTTGCTTACTAAGGAATGAAAGGCAATACTAACTTTAATAACAGATAAAAGATCTAGTTTAGGCTGATCAGTTCAAAGGTCAGGTAAACAAGTTAAAGGCATGCTGGCCATTGATGATCTTGATGCCTGGGTTCCATGTTAGAACTCACAGATGCCCATGTAGTCATTTAGTTCCATTTTAAAGGTATAGCTTGATGGGCTAACTTTCACTGAGAGGGAGAGGTTGTTGCACAGGCGTGGGGGTCTTTGGGATATGAATTTGCTATGCTTCATGGTATGGTTCATATTACTTTTTATTGAAACTGAGCATCCACTTGTTCTAATGCTGGGGGGGTTAATTCTAAGCAAAAGATTCCTAATAATAAAGGACCCTTTAGCACAAAACTACTAAACAATTAAACATTTTTGTTTTAACAGCATTGCCTGAAAAAGTGCAGTCAAATTTGCAACATGTTTCACCAAAGCAGTACTAATGACCTGCAATGCCATTTAAACTCCTGGCCAGACCATACGGTTAATTAGCTGCTGATCTTTTTCAGTGTAAAGACAGTCAGCATCTAACATATACTGATGACTACTCAAGGTATTCTAAGGCTATCAGACCTGAGAGATGTACATTTTCATAATTATTCATCGCACTGACAAAATCCAGTTTTCAGCATCGAATGCTTTACAGTTTTGTAGCCCAGAATTTTGTACATTTTCACAAACTGGGAATGTCAGCTTCTAATCTGTTCTAAAGATATACATAGTGTGACTGACAGGTAGGAAAAGTCACACAAACTGTTAAAAACGTCTGTCCTTCCACATGTAACTCACTGTAAAGCAAATTGGCTCACAAACAGAACCCAGGAAATTAGGGTGGATGGCTTTATCCTCTTCTAAAGCTCTATCACTAGAGTTCAGTCCTTTTGGCCTTTCCTTTTTTGCATTTACTTCTCAGATGCCAAAACAAACGTTAAGAGTTTCTGGATGAACAAGTTTGTAAATGACTGTAAACTTAGTGCCATCATAAACTCCCCACGGACAGCAAAATCTTCAAAGTGGGCCTTTCCAAAATAAATAGCTTGTGTCAAAACTGTTGATTAAAAATGAATGCCCAAAATGTATACTGCATCCCCTTGGTAAGTGTGACATCCCTTGTATCTATGACATTGACAACGCACCTAGGAAAGTTGATTCAGTAGTGAAGGATCTGAAAACCTACATTGACAATGAACTCTCCTTTGATAACCATGTATCCACTATTGTAAGGAAGTCCTTCTTCATTGCACAGCTTATACTAAGGGTATTGCATCCAGGTCAAGGGATGTAATCATTCAATTGCACTCGGCTGTCATCAGGTTGATCCCTGAATATAATGCCCCATTAGTATGTGCCTGTCTAAACACTTGAACACTTGTCAAAGCTGGAGTGGTCACAATGTTTTCTCACTAAACAAAAAAAAAAAAAGGAAAGTGAAGACAGTTGCCTACATCATTTGTTGTAAAACAGCAAAACCTCTTGTGTAGTTCCACAGAGTCATGTCGAATTCATGCTTCCCAAATGCAAAACTTTAATTCCAGATCATTTCAACAGTTTATTGACTAAAATCACAGAATATAAAAAGACTGTTAAGTGATTTCTTCCCTCAACAACAAGCAATAGTGACATTGGAGGTATATTCAGTTTAGAAGATTCTATTAATAGCTTGATATTAATCTAAAAAGTAAAAATTTGGTAGTTGAAATTTTAGAGATAATCATTTGATGACTTTTGTTATTACTATACTGAATAATTATTAAACCTGTAGTGGTGCAAGTGACCACACATAAGATTAAATCAGTCAAATCAAGTCTTTCCTGAGACTTAGGGACTGTTTTTACCTGCCAAGGAATTCTGGGAAGCACTCTTCTCCATAAAGATTTTACTGTTGTGCTCTTAATTTCAGCACCACATTGTCTGTGGTAACTAAATGGTTTTGCAAAGGGAAAATTATTAAAAACAAAATTATCATTTTATTATATGCATCGTTCCTAAAAGAGAAAATAACTTCAATTTTATCTAAAAGGTAAATACATTTCTGAATTGCTTGTTCAAAGCTACAACATATAAATATCACCCAAAACTTTTTTCTTTCTTTTACATCTGGAACTTGCTGAAGCAATGAATTCTGATAGGGGTTGAGATGATAAAAAAGGATTGTTTTTGTTTTAGCACAGTTAGTTATATATCCTATTAATTTTTTACTTGATTGAAAATCCTTATAATTAAATTTATACACTGACTATACTTGTCAGTAATAATAATTAAATTGTCAGCAAAAGCAAACAAAATTTGCTGTTTTCTAGTTGTGGAGGATCTGGAGTTTATAAAGCAGTGGATTTATTACCGTACCAAAAGAGTTGCAGACAGGGGCCAGCCTTGCCTTACCCCAGTCACTAATGAGAATGTAGGTATCCTTTTGTTGTTATCTTTAATATAAGCTTCTGTTTGTAAATAAATATTTTGAATTATCACAATTAAAGATGTAGAAACTTCATAATATTTCAAAACAGTTTATACGTATTCTTTATTAATAAGTTTATATACTTTTGAGGCATTCAGTTTAATGATCTTTAATGAGTCAGTATTATATTCAGCATGAACAATTATGGATTGTAAATCCATGTTAACATCAGTCATTGTCTGGCAGTTGAGGTAGAGGGTTAAGGCTGTGAGCTGTAGCTCCTGGGTTTGTAATGTGATT
The DNA here is from genome assembly GCF_019279795.1 of Protopterus annectens. NCBI lineage: Eukaryota > Metazoa > Chordata > Ceratodontiformes > Protopteridae > Protopterus > Protopterus annectens. The sequence goes on from NC_056745.1 coordinate 554,933,440, forward strand.
CCCTCAGCCCTCATGTACCTACTATGTGATCTTAAGTAAGTCACTTCACCTGACATTGCTCCCAGGTCAACCCCTGACAAAGTCCTATGTGCCCAGTGAGCCTACTGCAATCAGGAATAGTCATTAATTGGTCCAGTTTCTACAGAAAGGGAAGACAATTAGCACAAAAAGTCTGATATCACTTTGCAATATAGCCATCAGGCCCCATTGGTTTATTTTGTTTTAAAGTGAAAATAGCATCTCTATCATCTTGTAAAATCACTTCAGGATTCTCACTTTAAATTTTCATTTATATATCTTACTAAAATAATTATTCAGTCCAATTTCACTTTCAACTGGTTCATTAATTCAATTACCATATTCATCATGAATTGGAAAAATAACATCTTTAGTGGGAAGTTGGCATAACGATTAAGGTGTCTACCTTACAGACAAAAGTTGCAGGGTCTGATTCTCACATTGTGTATCTAGCTAGGCTTAAAATAGCCCACAAGGGCAATTAGTCTAGTACTAATCTCTCTATGATCTAGTTAGCATATACATGGTCCAAGTATCTGGGATGCCAAAGTACTGCCTATTTTGTAAAACATATTTGCTGGAATTAAAGGATTGAGCTATATCATTCTGAGATTCCTATGGATGGTTTTCTGTTGATTTCTATATGGGAAAATATATATCAAATTGTATAGCTAATGATATAATACATAAACTTGTTTCTCAAGATCTTCCATATTTGCTCTGCTAACTAAAATATATTTAATGATATATATTTTCATATGACTAGATATAGTAACTTTAAATGCATCCTCTTTTAAATCTGTATACATATAAATAACAAAATCCTTCAAATTAAACCAAGAAGCCTAAATTTTCATTTTCCTACAACAACTAATACCTATCCTATTCTTAACAGAAATGCTAAATATGCAGTAATAAAGTCAAGAGACAAAATGATTATCATAAAATGCATTTAAATGTAATATATCATGAGACAAAACATATTAATTCTCAGTCCTAACTTAGCAGTATGATATATATGAGTAAAACCTTTCAGTGCTCCATGCATCAAAAAGATTTTTATTAGTTAAAAAAGTTATTAGGAAGAAACCATGTTTCTTGTGATATGAATAAATTTTAGGCGGTATGATTGTTCCAGATCAGAATTTAATTTTGTCTTCCAATCATTGTCAAGAATATCTGATGTACTGCAAGTTATTGCAAGTCCTGTGAAGCAAGCTTTGAGAAATGCTATCTTAAAGCAGAATATTCAAGAAAAGGGACATAAGTAGACCCTATAGTAATATTGCACTCATTCAATTTCAAAATCAAAATAATTACTCTTCCTTTTAAGCCATTATAAAATCTTCCTATATGCCACTAACACTTTTTTGTTTAATAATAGTTACCCTCCTTTACTTGAAGAGCAATAATAATTATACACCTGCTTAATCCATGTATGTTTAACTTTCATTACATCACCCTGGTTATCACTCCAGTGTATTTCCTGTAACAGAAAAGCATCTTCATATCTGTTCTTAGTATAATGTAGCATTTTTCTCATCTTAGAATATTTATGTTCTGTATTATATTAAAACAATACAGTATAAGTAATTCCATTACTCAAATTAAAATTAATAGTTCTACATACCTTGCTTGATGAAGAAGAGAAAACAATATAGGTCCCAAACCACCACATCCATGAAAAAGAAAGGAAGACACTCAGTGAAAAGTGCACAGAATTTGCCATTGAGTAAGTCTATTGGAGAAAACTTGCAAGGCAATATAACTGCAGACAAAGCAAGAGCAACTTCTTAAACCAAGCATGGCTAGTCCTTGTTTCACTTCAGATTCCCTGGAAAATATCAAAGGACATCATTCCAAAAATCTTTAATTTCACAGGGAAAACAAATGTGGATTTCTGTTATTTTTCCTAAGTGCTGATCTTAATCGCTGCAAACATTTTCCTTTGTCTTAGCACATTGAATGGTAAATTGGCAAACACATAAGTCATCCTTTCTTCCTTTTGCAACTGAAAAAAACTTGTTCATAATTTCTAAACTTGAATAACGTAATAATCATATATGGATTTTTTTCTACTGCTAGGGTCATGTCTCCTAGACATAACCCTGTGAATTCTATCAAAAACAAAATTTTGCCCATGTTTGATATCCAGTACAATTTGAAGAACAGATTGTACATATCCCTTCTGTGTGTCCCATGCTTCAGGAACAGCAATTATTTTAAGATTCTTTCTTCTAGGACTTATCCAGTACAATTTGAAGAACAGATTGTACATATCCCTTCTGTGTGTCCAATGCTTCAGGATCAGCCATTATTTTAAGATTCTTTCTTCTAGGACTTTTCAAACTTCAGTAACTGTTCCTTCATACTAACATTTGCAGACTCCATAGCTTTAATAGTGTCTTGATTTTATCCCCTGCATAATTTAACTTGTACACTTTTTTCTAGGGCTTTAATTTGATTTGACTGGGATGCAAATTGATCTTGCAAAAAAGTTATAGATTGCTGTAACTGGATCACTTGATAGGCAGCTACCTCCAATTAATTTCGCTTTTCACATATAAAAGAGCTTACTGTAAAGGTCATCAAAACTACCTTTAGGCAAACTGTCAGCCATTGGAGTAGTCACTTGGGGTATTGTGTTGGTTCTCAGTTATCTCTCCATAATTTTCAGGAACCTGATTATCTCTGTCCAAAGAAATATTAAGCTCATTAGGACCATCTCTTTCCTCAGTAAAGTAAGAAGTAACAATGTTATTTACAAAGTCCTTTAGCATGACATCGATGTCAACCTATATCAGCTTTATTCAGTAGAGGCATACCTTTTGTGACAGATGTCTCAGCCATAGAGTATTCATTCAAATTTTTAAATAAAGTTTTCATGTTCTTGGGGATTGGAAGTTTAGCAACTGTTGAATCCACTCTTTTAAATTATTTTTTTCAAATTGGATAAATTTTCATTCTATTTGGAAATTCAGCAATTCAAAGAAAAAGAAGCTCTTCCACAAGGCAAGCTGTTAGCATCAAACATCTCACCTGTTGCATGTTTTCCTGTATGTTATGTCATGCTTATCTTCTTGGTATTACATATTTTGCATTTGGAAGCAGAAAGCACACAGCTGGAGATCAACTTGTTGGTATTTACAATAGTACATAGGCTTCACTACATCCATTTGTAACTTATATGCAGAGGATTAGGTGATAAAGGAGCATAATAGAGAAATAAGATAATGTTTTTTATATTTATGATACACTGTTTGTTACCCATTGTTTCTGAAGCAACTCCAGGTGGATTCAGAAAGGACATTTCTGAATGTTTTCTTGAAATCTATAATGGTTAGTGTGGTTTTGAATCTTGGTCATATAATAGTGAGATAGTTATTCTATGAGCTTATTGGATCATATGTAGTATCTAAAATAATAGGTTTTGTGTGAAAGAAGTTTGAATACTTATGCACTTTGTTTATGTGAAGCAATTTTAAAATTAGATAGCTCTGTTTTCCTTAGTTTTATAGTGTATATGTGGATTTGCACATATTTATATATTTTTGGTCTGCTCCTCATAAAATTTGTGTTTTTTGGCAAATCAACAGCTATTTGAGTTTCAGACTTCACACCCATCAGAAAATGCTTGCTTATCCAAAACTTGTTTTTCTAGAAAGTTTGTAAAGAAAATTGTGATTCTATGCTTTTTAAATTATTATTGTGTATTTGTTTCTGATTATTGCACAAACGGGTTGAGATATATTTTTTATCACAATAATATGAGGTGTACACAACAAAATGTGTATAACTGCTGGTAGATATGAGTGCTGTATGTGGATGAAAGTAACTTGACATCTTGTTTGCTCTATTTAAATAGCCTGAGTTTGAAGGACTAGGGTGCATCTGTATAAAATTAGTTGGAATGTTTGGACTACAGTATTGTTTCATTGATTATTTTTATCACTATCAGGTGTGAACAGTCAAAAACTGTGCTTTAATTTCTCAGTACAAGGACTACATTGATGAGATAGCTTTGAAGGACTAGTGTGTATTTGTGTAAAACAGGTTGGAACACTTTATTGTGGCCATTTTTTGTATTATAGTTAGATATTTTAGGTGGATATAGATAGTTAAGAGGCCATAACTGAAGGGTACAGACATTGATGGATTATAATGTTAGCAGTATGAATGATTTTAAATTTGGAGGGTTAATCTGAAAAAAATACATGTTCTAAAATAAAAAAGTGTGAGTATGTATGTGTGGGTGCATAATCTGAATACCACCCAGACCCCAAGGTGCACCAACTCCACTGCTTGGCCTTGCTGAAGTCCAGATTGACCACTCCTCTTTCAAGTTCACATGTTCCCAGTCATAAAACTGGATAAAGTTTGACTGACAACTCCTTCTGGCTATAAACTCATGTTGATTGTTGTCATGGGGTTTGTTGCCTTGCAGAAATGTTATTAGAATTCCTCTCAGGATTCATGCCACGAATTTCCATGGAATTACTTTCAAGCTAATTGACCTGTTGTTCCCTAGATTTGTCCTGTCATCCCAAACTTGTTAAAAAAGGCACCACACTACCTTTCATCCAGTCATTAGGCAATTTTGCACTAGCCAATAAGTTGTTGAATACCTCTATCAGGATGTCTGACAGCACACTAGTCAGATTTGTGAGAACTCTGGGAGGTAGTTCATCTGGTCTTCATAATTTGGCTATTGTAAGAAAGGCCAGATTCTCAGCTTTCTTCTACTCTACAGTGGCATTTGTCCACTGATCTTCACACTCTGACATGTTTATTTCCCCTTATGGCATCCTTCCCTTTCTTTTATTATGAAGCTTGAAGTACAAGTATTCATTCAGTGCTTCCAGTCTTCTGTGATGCAACGCCCAAATCTGGATTTATACTGGACTATATTTTAATAATGGATATAATGACAGCAAAATTGGAGTTAGAGCCAGCGTCTTGGTCTGACCATTTTTCTGGTTCACTTTGACCTCAAGCTGCTACAATGTAATTCCCTTGACCTTGAAATGAAGTTTATCTGTCCAACCTATCATATCAGCCCAGAACTTTTTCCTTCAGTTATGTATAGGGAAGTGATGATGAATCACCTGATGTCTTAGCTAAGGATTGCAATGGCTCACTTTCCCTGATTCTTGATTATACAGCCCCTGGTCATGTTCACCCAGTATGTACTAGAAGACCTGGCAGTGGTTTAATCTCAATCTGGTATTGCATAGAAAGGGGCTCAGGCTGGGGTGCTGTTGGCATTTAGTGAGTCTGTGAAGTGATAGGGTTGAGATGAATAAGAATTATACCATACACTCGGCTGAATTATCTTATAAAAATGGAGAATATCTGTCCCAGAAGATTTTGTCCATGATTACTTAACTGTCAATGGGCTTTCATGTGGTGTAGAGGCTGTGCAGCCCAGCCATATGGACAGTATTAACTAAGGCTCAATGGGTGTCTGTTGCATGGCATTTTGCTGTCAGGGTTGTCACCATCAGCTCAACTGTTCCACTACTGACCACATGGATGTTGCAGTGATGGAACATTCTTTGATGACCTCATCCTGACTTGCATTTGGGATTTCCAATTACAGTATGTTTATTACTATTCTTTTAAGTATGCATCCTATGACATGTAGACTGGATCCTTTTCCATCTAAGCTAGTAATTCTAGTTTATATGTGCTGTTTACCAGTAATCTTTCAGATCCAAGTTTCCAAGTGTGCCCAACATTGACAGCTTTCAAGAGCTCACTTAAAACACATCTGTTTGGCTTGACTTATTGTGAGATGGGGTAATTAGGTTTTAATTGTTGTTCTTTCTTCTAATGTATTACTTATTTTATTCTGTGTTTGTATATTTGTAGATTCTTATTTATTCATTGCTATGGTGTTTTGTGATAAGACACATTAATGAACTTGAATTGATCTTCTTCCCTTCTTTGCTTAGTCTAGTCAGGTCTGTCTTCCCTGCCTCTTTTCTGCTGTATTACAAATAACCTTGTGTTTCCCCTTCTGCCAGCTTCCATTTGACTTTGTTTGAATTCTCTTCTACCATTCTTGCCATGCAAGCATCAGTTTACCTTCTCTACCTACCAACCCCCCCCCCCTTTCCACTGTTGTAGGCCCCATCTTTTGTGGTAATTGCTAGTCTTACATTCCTATATAACCACACTGGCCATAGCCTCTTTTATGACATTTTGCCTCTTCCTCACATGCTGAAGTATAGTTCTGAATTCCCTGTCCTTGATCCATTCCATAACTTGTTTAATCCTTCAGTTTGCTCAGAGTCTCCTAACATTCCTTTCCCTCATATCACAACAATCATAAAATTCCACACCATCTTTTATTTTGCATTCTTATCCATCCTATCTACTGTAAACCACACAGTGGGACAATCAGTGTTGTACAACACTGCTGTATTTTGGGCATCCATGGCCCTTTATATATTCTATATGAAACCATCTACAGTTCTATCCTATCTGGTATAGTCCTGTTCCGGTTGTTCAGGGTGCTCAAGCCCAAGATCTTAATTTACCCACACTATCTTTCACTCCATTTCTGTGCTCTGGAACTTGGAATCTCAGTCTGTTCCTGACAGATTCAGATTCTCATGAGTATTACCACCCTCTACTCACTCCACTTGTTTTCTCTCATACAGTATCACCCCACCTCTTCCTCTCTTGATATATGTGGTGGATAATACATAGTCTGCCATCTCTACTCACCTTCATCTGCCTTAACTGCCAGGCCATTTAATCTAAGTTTTTACCTTGCCTGCTCCTTTGCCTCTTTCCAGGTTTGGTGATTTTCTTCACTTATGATACCATCATTTGCAAAGAATGATGCCCCAGCATCATCTCTCCCTTGTCTGTTATTCCTGAACAATCTGTACCAAGGCATCCCCACTTTTTTAACTCTCAATGGACCATATCTGTGTGATATTAGCAATGTCTACCCTTCCGTAATTGTAATTGCTTGCAGCTCCCCCATCTTGTTAACTAGATTCTTTACACTGCAGCCATATCCTACACAGCAATGCTCTGAGTCACATTTATTTTTCTACTATGTCCTATGTCCTATGTCTATTTTATTATCTTTTGACTACTGCACAAATATCTTCCCTCCTTGTTTGCTTCTGTGACACCCCCGGTTTCATCTTAGTTTAAAAGTATGGATCAATATGCACTTCTGTTCTTTATGATTTAAGATGTAGTCTACCACATCTCCCCTATCTTCCTAACAGTCTCAAGCCTTCTTCATTTGTTCACTGCTACAGTCACTCATTATTGGTATAAAGACAATGGCTTCACATTAAATGTGAAAAAGTGTAGCATAGTTAAATTTGGAGAGTAATACATTTTATGCCATCTAGGTGACACATCCCTCATACAATGTCATAAGAGGTCTGGGTAATTGTGTTTTTCTTTTTGACCACCAGGTCTCCATAGTAGTTAGAAAAGCTGTCCGCCAGGCTCATGTAATTTCCAAAGTCATCCCCTTCAGCTCCAAGGAAGTCTTAATTATCGTTTGCTCATATCTCATCAGATCCATTATTGAATATAATACCCCTTTAGGAATGTGTTTGTCTAAAAATATTACACAATATGACAGACCTCAGACGTTCCTAACTAAGAAGATCAATAGCTTCATAAATCTTAGTTATCAGGATAGACTGGCAGTTGTCTCTTTTTATCAGTTTCTTATAGACCCCTCCATGAGGATCTGGTTGTAGTCTTTTTGAGCCATATTTACCTTATATTCCTCATAGAACAAATGTCTTGTCAAATACAAAATTAAAGGAACTAAGCCTTCATCAAGACACAAATAAGACACATTGGCGTAGTAGTCATATTCCCCACTTCTGGAACAAGTTGCCATTGGATGTTAACCAGAGTAGCACCCTTGCAATCTTCAAGGTAAACCTAGATAACTGGATGAGCAGCCTGATATTTTCACCTGGGCTAACTTGTATTGCTCTCCTTGAGGCTGGAGGATCTTTTGACTTTGGATTATTGGCTAGAATAGTAATGGCCTGCAGACTGACTGCATTATACTTGCCCATAAACCTATTACATAGTTACACAATTAATGCTTTGCCTACTTTGGTCAGCTAGACCTTTAATATGGCAGCTTCTTGTGTATTATATATATAATCGTTAAGCTAACTTTTACATATTTAAAAAATTTTTATTCTCTAATCCCTAGGGGATGAATGTTCCACAATCTCAGTATTTTTTGGGTAATACAGCCATCCCTTTTTGTAGTTCTGTTAATTTTGTTTTGAACAAAATTCCCCCTTTCCCATTCATATGTGTTGGTCTTTTAATGAAAGACATAGATCTTCCATTAAGACATATTTTCCAGAAGCCCTAAATGCTAGACATAATTTACTTCTTGCTAAGTTATGCATGATGCTGCAGACTTTTACTCATTCTTAATCCTTTATTTTTTTCATAAATGTAATTATTTTAGTGTGTCTCCTTTGTGATTATTTTATAGTTAAAATATCTGCCACAGATACATTTCAAAATATTAAATTATACTCAATAATATGTCGTATTAATATTATAAATAATGCCTTTAAGACATTTGGGACCCTCCAATCCACTGTACTAAAGATTAATCCAATCTTTCTCGTGCTTGTACCCTTAATGTCTTGTACATGGAACTTGAAAGATACATCATTACCTGTAATTGCCCCAACATCAATAATCAGTTTTACCACTTCATACACTTGACTACCCATTTCTAACCTGAATTCTTTGTGGTGTCCATACATCAAAAATGGTTAACCTTAAACATATTTTATTTAGATTCAAGTTTAAATCATTTACATTCTTAAGATTTCTCACCTCAGGTCCAATTTTACAACATCAGCATATTTGTAGACTCTAAATTTTTTTGACTTAGGCAAACTGGGAAATACCACATTAAGCATTATAAGCCCCGGAACTGACCCTAGTGGGACCCTGTTATTAACAGGTGGTAATGTTTTACCTCTAAATTTAAAACACTTCTCCCTTCTGTTTACCAGCTCATTATCCAGTTCAAGAGATATGAATTTACATTTAATCACTGAAACCATTCAATTATTTGATCAATTTGATCATAATGTAAGGAGCTGAAGGCTTTGTAGATATCCAGGTAAAGTACCAAATCTTCCTTCATCTCTGAAGAAAATATTTTCTCATAAAAAGTGGATTGACATATTAATGTAGATCTACCTTTGATAAATCTATGTCATCAGTTTCTATACCATATTTATTTTCTCTTATTAAATGTTGTTATTATCATCTCTCAAAACTGTTGCCAATGATTGAAGTCAAACCCTATTGGTCTATAGTTTGACACATGATGCATGTCACCACCCTTAAAAGTGGTAACAATGTATGATTTCTTCCAATAATTTGGTCCATACCATGAAAGAGCAGCCTATTAAAAATCCTTATCAGAGGTAATGTCAGGTGGTTGGACATTTCTTATAATAATTTACCTGGAATAAGATCAGGACCCATTGAACAATAAAGCCTTCTTCAAAGCATCCAAAGAAATGAAGTCCTGAGGGTTGTCGTAATGAAAGTACATGGAATAGGATTGTGCAACATAACTTAGTGCAGTTTGGTGTTTTTGCATTATCATATATGCACCTTGGGGCTAAATGTGACGATCGGCCATTGAGGTTTTCTATCTGTGTTTTACATTCTAGATCAAAATTAATAGAAACTTGCTGAATTGATTTTAAGTTCTTTGTTAAGTAAAGGAAAGCCCTGAAAAAGAATTATTAAATAGCTCTTTAAGCCTGTTTAGTTGCTACCTCCTTATTATGTGTGATAATTTCCAACATATCATCTGATTTCTTTGCACTGACATACTTAAGGACGTCTTTATTATTATCACCAGTCTTAATTAAAGATTCTTCATATGCTTGTTTTATAGTACTCAGCTCTGTTTTACCCTTTTGGTTATAGTATTTAAACATTTTGTTATGCATTGTACTATGTGTTTTATATTTTTATAACAGTGCCTTTTTTCTTAAGTAGTCTAATCAAATGTCTGTTCTCCCAAGGTTTATCAAAGCATTCATCCTTTTTCATCACTTCACTCATTTTGTTTAAAGATGCTGCACACATATTTCTGACAGTCATCCTTCCAGACTGCTCCCCAGGTTTTAACTTTTCCAGTCCAAACCCAATTTATGCAGAAGTTCACATTTTATTTAACTTCTCCATATCATAAAAAAATGTTTTTCCTGACATTTAAAGAATAAGTGTTGATCATCCTGAAATATACTGACTTCTGATCTGAATTTCCTGAAGGTATCAACTCAACAATTTCCAAGATGTCATGTTTATTAACCAGTATTATGTTCAGAATATTGTGACCCTTTGTGGCTTCCACCACTAGTTTTATTCATATATTATACCTAAGAAAAAAGATTATACTTCTGACTTACATGATCCAGTTTTCTAATTAATACCTGGGTAACTGAAGTTACCTAAAATTAAAGTCAGTTTCTCATCTAAGAATGTCTTTAATGTCTGCATGAAAGAAATCTGTGCCATTAACTTATATTTGGTTTTCTAAATAGTAACACAATTTTAATTTCTCCCCATCTGGAACATTCTTTAATACAATACTCAAGATTTCTTCTTCATTTTACAATTTATAGATGTAAGAAATAGTAACCCACCTTGCTGTCTTTCCTCACAAGTTCATACTTACTGAAATGTTGAACTAATAGAAGAGTGCAATCCCAAGCTTTTGACATAGCAATTATTTTAACTGATATTGTTTTGTGATCAAATCAAGTTCTTTCTTTTCTCTTTCTCACACTATGTGCACTTGTCTAAAGACTGGTGTTAATTCTCTCTCCTTAATAACTCCTAGTCTGCTATCTTTCCATGAAATTGTATTCTGTAAAATATTCCTTGTATACCTACTTAACAGTGGAGTCAAAGCATACTTCCCTTATTACTGAAATGTAGCATGACTGAAACAAATATAGCCATACAGAAGGCTGTTTCCTCCCATAATTGTAACACATTAAACCATTTTAGATAGCCTTGTGTCCTTAGTCAAGTATTAACATGTTTTAACCTTTGAATACTCATAGTCTGAAAATGCTGGACAAAGCAGACTTTGATAGTTATTTTTAAGACACACAAGAAGTTTACTACTTTCCCTTTTCATATGCTTTAAAGGGACTTTAGATAAATCATTTGATCTAGCCAGCATTATGCATAGTCTTATTCACTATAAAATTCTCATGCATTATAACCCAGTCATGCAACTTAACTCAACTTAATGCACTTACATTAATGATGGTATTGGTTTCACTTGACATTTTAAATGAGAATCAACCATAATCGGTCTATTCTAATTTGTAGGACCTTGATATATAATTTAATCAGACTATTTTTCTCCTGAATTTCATCTTTCAATGATGTTGCTATCTTAATTATTGATTTTACTGAAGCCTCTCTTTTAACTTTTTTCCCACTGTCTGGAAGTTTTTTCCAACTCCCTTTTCTTTTCACTTTACTATTCCTTTGTTGAGGGGATAAATCATTAAATCCTTATCTAACTGCACAATGTTTTGCCCCCCCCCAAAAAAAAAATCTAACTGCCCGAAATATGATGTGGATTTAACAGTTCCCAAGGGACATATAGTAATAGCAGTATATAGTTTTTCTTTATGAGTGTTTATCCCATTCAAAATGATAACTTCAGGAAAAAAAACGTGTCTGAAATTTGCTATTGATCTGTAATCCTGATTTTGTCATTTTCCCTAATTTCTAAACTGTTATCACCTATTACAACAATTCATGTAATGATCTTAAAGAAATTCGATTAAGGTATGCATCTATCCTCCATTCAAAGCATACTAATGTTTCCTTTATTTACATTATAGTCCATTATGCCTTGATTCATGTTTGATATTTTGCTATTCAATCTATAATCATTGTATGTTACAAAACTACTTTCCTCCTGCCTTATATGGAGATGTGAAGTTGATAAAGTGCCATCACCATGCATGTTGCCTGCTTTTATCATTCTTCGTTTTTTTTTAAGTTACCATGAGTGTTACTGCTTTCTTTGATTTGCCAAGTGTGTTACTGCTTTCTTTGATTTACCATACATGTTACTGCCTTCTTTGATTTAGTGTGTGTTACTGCTTTCTTTGATTCACCATATGTGTTAAGGCTTCCGTTGACTTACCATGTGTGTGTTACTGCATTTTTGATTTACCACATGTGTTACTACTTTTTTTGATTTAAAATGTGTGTTACTGCTTTCTTTGATTTATCTGAGTGTTAATGTTTCCTTTGATTTATTGTGTGTTACTGCTTTCTTTGATTTACAGTGTGGTAATACTTTCTTTGATTTACTGTGTGTGTGTTACTGTGTTCTTTTAGTTTCCTATTTTTGCTAGAGATCAAGTTCATTTCATGCATAAGCAAGCTTTTTAAAGGTGTGATAAGAATGCACTTAGATACATAGGCTACATCAGCTGATGACTGTTTTAATGCTAGTGTCTTCAGGTGATTTAACTTGTCTTTCAGTATCTAGCTTCTTAGTATATCCTAAGCATCTAAGCTTATTCTTATCCTAAGGAAGGTGGTATCTTCCTGCCCTTCCTTTTCAGTCCTCATATCTTCAGTCCACTGCCTGACACTCTTTCATGGTGTTTAATGCTTTTTGATATTGATATAAACACTTCTAAGGTAAGCTATTCAACTTATTTTTCAGTATATCCTAAAGTGAGTTTAATTAAATAATGATGATATTTGAAAACACATTTGTACTACATGAGGAAAATAAAGCAGTAAACAATTCTAAAAACATTTTAAAAAGTTTTAGAAGAGTTTGGGTGTAGCATGTAGTATAGAGAAGCTGAGGGACAGAAGACAGTAAGAGTGACCAGAAATATGAGGAAGGAGTGGCAAGTTAAAGGCATTGTCCTCTGTTTTCTATTATTTGATCAGCTAATCAACATTTAAGGGTATATGGGGGAATTGCATACAACCTGCTTTTTATGTAACTCCTGTATTCTGGAAGCATTTGCATTTACTCTTTTTTTCTAGTTCTAAATGGAATTTTGGATAGGTGGGTATTGATTTTGTTTGCTGTGGCAATGAATGCCATACTCTTGGGACTGGAACAAAAAATATATACTTTGTGGAATATGGCATTTTCGAGGCGTTTGAAGTTTCATAGCAAATAGAGGAAATGATCACAGCTGTTAGGGTGGTCCTTTTAGATAGTTTTCAGGCAAGGAAGAAAAATGAGTTTACGTTGACAAGTTTAAAGACCTGGGAAGCTGGACCTGTATTTGACAGAGAGCCAGTCTACTTTTGAAAGTATAGAGCAGCGTATTGTTGAGGTGATAGGGTAATGAATCTGCAAATATTCGTAAGTTGACTGGAGGCTAATTACATTCTTTTCTGATGCTGAAGTAATTGTTGGAAGTCCATGTTCTAATTGTGGAAGGTCTCCTTTACCAATAACTGCTTCCAGGGAGAGGAAGTGCAAAATCATTTTAGCCCTGAACAGGAGTTACCTTTGGCTTTAGGAAGTTGGATGTGAACTGGAAGTTCAGGGTGCAGTCTCGCTACATTCCTAGGTCCTTGTACTATTCAGTATGTTTGATTGTTTCTTGGTTATTGTCTGTAATTGTCCAGTTGTTTGGAGTTTGGCTGATTTTTGAGGGGTACCAAAAAGCAGTCTTGTTTTTTTTTTAATGTAAAGAATGATGGAGTGTTCTTGTAACCAATATGAGAGCAAGAAAAAGTCTCTAATTTCTGGTAAGAATGAGTATAACCTGTACATGATCATATTATCTGCATAAACAACAGTTAGAGCTTAACAGCAGCCAGTGCCATCCACTACAGAGCAGTCAGAGAAGCTAAATAACTTTAAAAGCTGCTAGCTACATTACTTTGCTACACTTTTAAACAAAATGCTTGACAGAGCAAAGTATCTGACAGTTTTTAAACCTTTAATTCATCAGAGGGACATTTTCTTCTGCATACTGTCTATGTCATACCACTTTCAGAGCTTTCAAAACTTTAAAATAATTTATGCTTCTACAGTTTTTTATGTAAGTAGATAAAACTCCATGTAGTGCAAAAAATTATGATTGGGTTTCTCCATTCATAATTATTATTACATGTTCTTGACATGGTTGTCAAAATCTACTTCTTGGGCATCACTTTGTTCTACTGTTGAGGTGACTTTCTTCACATCCATGTCCTGACCACACAGTAGGGTGGTTATCACTGGAGCCCTGATCATAATCCTGTATACTGTAGGTGAAGAGAAAAGATAACAGTATTACTCACTGAAATAGCACACCTAGCTATAGTGTCCTATGAACTGAGAGACATGAAACTCTCAAATATCATGACGTGCACATAGAAACTAGAGTGATGAGGAACAAAGATATTCAGAAACGTCCAATACTGCTGAGCTAATAAGAAAGAATTTCCAGACTTGCTTGAATATGCTAGCAATACAAATAACCCATTTACAAGCGATAAATGGAGGTCATTCTGTATAAGGGCACAGGTGGTGAGTTGGGCACCCTTGGCAAACATCAAAGAATGAAGCAATGCTGTTTTGTGAAAATAAAGTGTGCTGTGACCTAGAAATGGGGCTCGCTCCTGTCATGACATTGAGAAAAAGCTAACAGGTTTAGAAATGAATGGGGGAAGCCATCGTCTTTGAATGAGTTTACTTTTATTAGCTGTAATATAAAAGTATATTTTATCAAGAGACATAACACTGCACAGACATGCTAGCTGTACATTATTATTATGGGCTCATCTATTTAACTGTAATAGTTTTTCCTAAATCAGGGGATATTTCTCAAATTTTAACTTATAGCATTCAGTTACCACATTTTTACACATTTGATTTTTGCTAGACAACAAGTCTATTTTTTGTGCTTTTTATAACATATTACATTATGGTTGTAATTGATTGTCTTTGAGACAAATGAATCATCAGTGGGTCTAGAGTTACTTAATCCTTTACTGAAGGCATGAAGAGCACATTCTGAATGTGCTGAAAAGCAAGTGTATCTTATTCATGAATAAGGCTTTGTTAAGAGATTGGGGGTGGAGAGTCGCAGGTATGAGTTTCATTAGGTTGCCTGGAGATACTCCTTTTGTCTAAAGGATGCTCTTGCTTAACATTCTTCATGGGACCAAGCAAACGTGAAGCTCTTTTACTGTGTATTTTAAAATGACAATAAAAATGCATTTGCTAACTATGAGAAGCATTTGCTACAGCTGAAGTTGTTTCCCAATACTGTGATTTTAAGTGGAATGATAAAAGCGTGCTTATTCTGTTAAGTAACACAAACTCATTATTAATTGCTTACTTATTGGCCAGGCCTCTTAAATCTTTAATGTGGTGCAGCATTTCACTGCTTACCTGTCGTTCACTGCTTACCTGTCGTAAGGAGCAGCAGCAACAGCAGACCTTTCGGATCAGATGGACAGAAAGTAGCATCTCAATGGCTGCATTTATTCTTCTGACTTTACAAATGTTCATTGAAACTGCAACAACACAGGTATGGTATATGAATTTGAGTCTGAGTTAAAACTGCCATGTTCACATGTTAAGATAAAGAATAAATGTGTACAGTTTAGACTATATATACATCCCTGCGTACACAATACAAAGACATGTGCATGCATACTTCAAAATAAATACTAATAATTTTTAAATATATTGTTTTCTTTAGAGCAAATTTATCAATTACATTCTTGTCTACATCTGAAAATAGATTACAATAAGTTAGACTGCTTAGAAAACAACTATTTAGCTTCACATAGTAAGTTTAAAATAACTGGTATTCAGAAATTCTCTCTGTTTTGCTTTTGTTGTGCAACTTCATTACTGAATCCTTCCTTCTGTTCTTGTCAGGATTACTTCTTAATTTTGATGCCCACGCAGTTCAGTGTATTATAATTGGTCAAGTCCTCATTTTCTGTATTATTGCAGGTTGATAGTTCTGGCACTAGTCCAAGTATGAAATATGCCGTTACTATGTCTTCTGCTTCTGAAAGTGGTTATAGCTCATCTGTCAGCCGAATGCAGATTACTACCGAAACTAGTAAGTATAAAATATTATAATGTGCGTGAGTTGATAATCCATTAATTTTCTTATGAATTTTAAATACTGACTTTTTTAATATGGTATAACATTACACTTACAAGCTGAATTGTGATAGTTAATATTTCATAACATTGCAGTGTATTAGATTTTTTTAGTTCTTAACAGTAAGTTCAAAAGGGGAATCAGATCTTTATATTCATGTCCCTAATTTTGAATTATGCATTGCAGTGTGACATAATAATAAATAGCCTCAAAAATATTCACATACTTAATCAAATGTACAACCTAATACATCAAAAGCAATTTACAATAAATTGAAGTGATATTGAATGTCAAGTTAGTGTTTCAAAACAGGAACCAAGTGTTCAGATATCTATTGTATAAGAACAGACTTGTGTTTTATTCAAGTCAGTCTCCTCATAATAGCAAGCTTTAATTCAGGTTTTATTCAGGTCAGTGTGTTTCATAAGAGGAAGCAAGTGCTCACATATCTGTTGTGCAAGAACTGATTTGTATTTTATTGTTTGTTATTCACGTGCCACTCTTTTTTTTTTTTTGCATAGCTTACCTAGAGTATAATCATGTTTTAATTAGTGCCTGTTTATTTGTTTTGCTGTTTACTTTGAAGTATATAATTTAATGAATGCTACAACATTGTTAGAGGTCTGAGCCCCCCCCCCCCCCAAAGAAAACAGACATGCCATACTAGCTTGCTGATGGTTTGTGATATATCATTATATGACACACTTGCTTGAGTGATATGTGTAGTTGCACAACGTTTCACTAATAACTTTCTTTGATTACTCTTAGGAGACCATTAACTGGTAAAGCTTTGTGCAATAGTTGTGTATTTACCTGTTAGTCAACTTGAAAGCACTTGAGCATTTGTTGGTAATGATCAGCTACCATTTTTGTTTCAGTATTTCATTTCAGGAGTATCATGATACACATTAGCTGTTTTCCTTCAGCTAGTGTCCTGTTGTTAACTGGGGGGTCTTCAGTTTAATATAGTGCTGCATGTCATTATATAACTTTTTATGACCACAGTGATACAATGCTAGTTTTTAGGTATGACCCAGAGATCTGAAAGAATGCATGAAGCATCAAAGCAGATATGTAAACTCAACCGATGAAGGAGAGATGAGATTAAGTGCAGATAAACAGGCAAGTAGAAAAACTAACTTAGTTGTACTGCAGTTAAAAAGAGTGAAATGTTCAGGTGCATGTGTAGCAGCAGCAGAATAGGATAGGAAACCATCCAGCCCAGCTGCAGCGTATGAGTTCATGGGCTGTAAAGGCAATGTAGTGTGATTGCTCAAAACCGTCATGACATCAGAGAAAAACTGAAGCATATATATATTAAGGTATATATTTCTCGGAGGTACAGGCCAACACAGAAGGACTGTGGCTGACCAAGTTCGCAGATGACAGCAAACTGGGCGCCATAATCGACTCTCCAGCCGACACAAGCATCCTCCAAAAGGGCCTCATAGAAACCGACAACTGGTGCCAGAGCCATGGCCACAAGCTAAATGCCAAAAAGTGTATAGTCATCCCCTTTGGCAAAAACAAAGTGCCCACAAATTACCACATAGGTGGTAATCCATTAAGTACAGAAGAAGTAATTAGGGACCTGGGGATCCAAGTTGATAGCAATCTCACATTTGACAACCACGTGGCCAAAGTGGTTAGAAAAACATTTTATATAGCCCACCTAATCATGAAGGGATTCACATCTAGATCAGGGGAGGTCATCGTGCCTCTTTACTCATCCCTCATCAGGCCCATAATTGAGTACAATGCCCCTTTTGGGATGTACCTTACCAGACACCTGCAGCAACTGGAAAGACCCCAAAAGTACCTCACCAAGAGGATCAAAAGGCTCAAACAGATGCCATATGCTGCCCTGTTAAAAAACTCCAGCTCTACTCAGTGGCATACCGCCTGTTCAGAGGCGATCTGTGCCTGACGTATAAAGCCATGTCCAACCCGGAATTAATGGACATGCTGCACCTCAGAAAATCCAAATCCCATTGAGCTATGCGCTCGAGAGACTTGAACCTCAGCACTGAAATAAATAGGACATGCTGGAGGGACAGATTCATAACCCAGAGGCTCCCTTCACTCTGGAATAAAATCCCAGTCCAGGTTAGGCAGAGTCCCTCATTGACTCTCTTCAAGAGGAATCTTGATGAGTGGATGGGAGATCGTAGGTTTACCCCGGGTATCACTTCTGTGTCACTGTTAGACAGAGGCACAGTATACTAACCTCGAAAAAGGGCATAGCAAAATAAATTTAAAATGGGTGGCAAAAGCCAAACACATTCTGGCTAGGCTTATAACTGCCCTAGGGCAGATAGCCTAGTATGAACCTATGAACCTATGAACCTATGAACAATGAAGTTCAGCCATAGACAGCAGTCATACAATTCTTGGGGGAGGGTGGGATTTCCTGCTGTGTTCATCGAGCTCTTAGTATTTTGAAATATATTTTTTAGTCTTTCTCATGCCTGACAACCATCTGTCTGATTGCCATGTCACTGCCTATCCATTCCTTAACTTATCCAGAGCTGATCGAGCATGGCCATCATTTGGGTAGCCAAAAGCAGACAGTTGTATACCTACTGTCTCACTGCACATGCCCAGCACACAAGTGGATGTGCAATGGGACAGTGTGAGTATATGTTACCCACTTTTGTGAGTGATGCTATCCATAGCCCCACCTTCCTATACAGCCGATGCCTCTATTCATCATTGGTCTCACCCAGGATTATAGGAGTGCATGCCATGGAAATACACCTCCAGTCATTATCCAGGAAGAGAGAAGCAGGCTATGTTTTATTGTTCATTTCCCTCCCCAGATGGTTGCTCCATTGCCAGGTACTAAAGAAAACTGGGTTGGCTGACTCATAGTCAGGACTTCATCCACCTAAGCTATGAAACTGGCCTGTCAGTTTACATGAAAACAAGTATTACTTACAGTAGTTATTCAGTATGCAAAGAGAATGTAGATAACATTATTTTATTTATCTGTCAATCTAGATATCTATATATATTTCTATCTATACTTTGTTGAGTGGGTTAGTGCCACTAAGCTAGTGACCTCTTTCAGGGGAGACCCACGGTTGTATTTATACTACAAGGAGAAATTTGACTAGGATACTGAGCACTTACCCTGTGATGTGGTATCTTCTCTATCCACCGGAGCTGCCACCATCTTAAGCAGTACATAAAATTTAGCATGCTATTAAGTGTTACATTAACCATTCTTAAAAGTTTGCTTGATGTATTTGATGATAAAACCTCATTTCATATTCTTCAGGGTCATCTAATGTAAGTTATTAGATTAATGCATTAATGCTTCCAGCAAGAAATTGGTATCTGGAGTACATTACCCACGGCAGTTCATTGTAGGACAGCTGTTCTGTGGTACTTAAGGCTGGGCCACCAAATATCACTCTGTGCTATGCATTCACAGCCATTGTTCAAATATTAGCCAGTTCTTCAAGGGACATATTGTTGGCAGGACCTGAGAATATCGGTAACTGTTGTATTCCCCAGTACGCTGCTGGTTTGCATACAGGCATGATAGAGTCTGAGAGAATAAACATAATTTGTTGGAAAAAGAAAATTCTGGACACATTTGAGTTATACAGTTACCTACCAAAGCTCACTCACCTTATCAACATAATGTCAAAATGCATGCTGGTATGTTTCAAAACTAGGATATTTCCCATCACAGGCAACTAAATGTTTATAAATTATTGTAAATTCAGGTAGTAATATCCCATCAAGATAGTCTTGTGTGAATTAGACATAGAAGCCTGTAAGAAAGGATGGAAGGAGCCTTATATGGCAACTTGGACATAAAAAAAATATTTATGAGAGGACAAAAATGAAGAACTCCGCAGTGAAATGTTATCTAAATCAAATGAAAAAATGTTTGCTTTGATATATCAGTCTTAGTGTGTCCTTATAATCTGTTTTCACAAATCTCCAGACCTTTTCATTGAAACAAAAGTGAGGAATACCGTAGAATGTGGTACTTATTTATTGTAAGTAAATGTTAACATTGCTACTCTAGTTTAAACAAAATTGAAATCTAATAGTTTAGCTTAGCGCCTCCAAAAGTTAATTTTGCAATCCTTGTACTGAAAATTAGACATAATTATTGAGCCTTTCAGTAGTTGGGTTAAACACTGAATGGTTTAAGTGCTGTGTATGAAAATGAATAGTTTTGATTAAACTAACATTATCCATGCATTTCCGCAGATCTTATCTGTTCATAGTAGACTCTAGTAAGATCTAGTCAAAATAATTTACTGCAATAAATTGTAATGCAGACTTCAAATCATCTACTAATTATGTGATGCTTGCATTTCTTAGCTTATGGGCTAATTACAGATTTTTTATTAATCTTAGTCTTCTAATGCAAGGTCTCAGCTATCTAAGAACTATGTGAAGTTTGTTACATGCATCTGAGCCTATTTATCTGTGTATCCGTGTGCAGTGAAATATGCTTTTGAATATTTACACATGTCGCTATCTCTGAAAGCATTGTGGAATGTTTTACTCCCTGAATGTTCTCTAAAACTAGGACTTGCCCATACATATCAATTACTAGAAAACTAACTAAATAAACTGTATTAGGTTAGAAAGGAAGTAATGAATATTTTTTTTTCCTGTGGTTTGTGTTCTGGATTTGGATTGCTTAATATTTTTGCATTTGCTGTTCCTTTTATTGAATGGAGGTTTGTCAGTTTATCATCAGTTGGAAACACAGGATTTACCTTGAACTAATTTTACTTTATTCATGTTATGTTTTTATTATACTGTTAGTTGTATAAAGTTTTAATATATATGTGCACATTTGTTAATTGTATGTTGAAAAAATTAATACTAAAACATTGTGTGGCCTGCTTCATTGGATCTGGTAGGCTTGGAGACTTTTTCCTAGGCAGTTATCACTTTATGTTTCACTGTAGATTGTGACAATAGGCTCAGTAGTTCGGGCAGGTTGGTAGTTTTGTCATCCTTAAATGCGTTATGCCTGATCACTGGGTATTGTGTATTGCAGTCTGCTATCAAGATGTATAAGGCAAACTGTAGTATATAGACAGAGTTCTAAGTTAATAGTGTTCTTCTCCTTGGAGGTATTATGTATGGATTCTGAATTGTTTCAAAACTTCCTTGTTCACATTGTGGGATAATAAAGATCTGAAACTTAATTGCTCAATTCTCGAAATACAGAAGATACTATCTAACATGGGATATATGTCTTCAGTTAAAAATTATCTTTGAGCTCCCTGTCGGTATTTGCATATTTTGATGTAATCACTAATCTAGAAAAATGCCTATACGTTTGTTGTTTCTGTAGCTGAAGCTACAAAAATTATTTCTGAATATTTGGAACCCACATTGTTACAGAAATTTTAATAGCTTAGCATGCTGGGCCTAGCACTAAACCCAGAGAGTAAAATATTATCAGTTTTGCAAGGTAAGCCTGTATGCAAAACAAATTCCATAAATTTTATGACTTGCTTTTGTTGATAGCTGGACAAGAGGCACTGAATATTGGTGATCTGTTTGCGACTCTTTTGAGGTTTGAATTTTCATATAAGTTGTGACATCTGTCCTCTGGGCCAGTGATCAAGGAGTCTCAGTCCGTAACATGGACACCGGTGAGGGACGTTCACTTGGAAAAAAATAGATACAACACACAGTATTTCCAGATACAGCTCTCTGTACCAAGCACAATTTCCCTTACGACTACACAGGGAACACAATCCCATCCTGAGGCTGGGTTTCCATGACTCTCACCAGGCCCCAAATAAGACCCCATGCTGACTACAGCTGTAGAGTTGAGTCCTCAGCCGAATGTTCCAAGCCAAGTCCTCCATCACCCTCTCTGTGAAACCAGTGCTCTGTGTGCCTGCTCCAAGTAGCTGACACACACACACACACACACACACACACACACACACACACACACACACACACACACACACACTTTGAGATTTGATTTTCACACACACACACACACACACACACACACACACACAGACACACACACTTGAGAAAGGCTGGCACAGATTTACCAGCTATGCCCCCCTCTGCCCAGACTGTAAGGTAGATACTGCCACCAGAACACTCCAAAGCCAGCTACTCTAAGGGTACCCAATTATACTGTGTAAAATTAATACTAATATAAATGGTAGTGTTTGACCAATGCAGCAAGGCTTTTAGAAGAGGCCACAAATTCTCCAAATAAATATAAGTACTTTCAAAGGTTAAAATATTTTCTAAAAGACCAGCCACAATGAAAAGTATAAATATATTTTAAAAAATAATAAAAGAACATGAAAATACTAAATATCTATTTGCAATAAACATCAGAGTTTCAATTTCTGGAAATATTTCAAATAACACAGATGCAAAGATTCACACAGATATAGAAAAACAATACTTAACTAATCTCACTATATTTTCCTGACTGAGGTAAAGAATTACTAAACCCTGGTTACTTATTAAAACAAAGCAAGATGAAGTAGGTGAGTGGTTTTCCTTCTTGTCAGGTTTCACAATCAGACTGCCCTGAGACTTCTGTCTCATCTAGGATTAAAGCATAATTTCAGTGCTGGATTACAGAATGGCATCACATACATCTGGTCACTTGACATCTGATTCCCACACTACCCCTTTACTAGAAACTGAGCCAGAATCTTGCACATCTTCCGGTATCCTCTATTACAGTATATTCATTTCAACAGTTACAATGCAGTCTGACATACAGGTGTATTTCTTTTCTGTCCAGCAGGATCCACTATTGGTACATTTTAACACATGCAGCTTTACAAATACATTTTCCAATGCAAGCATCTGTGCAAATCAGTGTGATATACAAACGACACATAATTCTTTACAAAACATCAGCTAGCCATGCTGGCATATGTTACACCACTGCCCTACTTCTCCTGGCATTAATTGGTAATATTTCACATCATCACATAAGTAATTGTAGGGTATCATAAAACAACTGTAATGTTTTTTCAGAAGCCTGGCTCTATTGTACTTGGGAACTGAGCCCATAATGCGATCCAGATAATCTGAATGTCATTAATGTCCCCAGCACTGGAGGAGTTGAGCTAGGAAGGAGGGAAGCAGTCTGGCCCACTAGCTTTTCTCAGAGGGTAAGTAGGATAGTGGGTACATGGGGAAATGTGACTTCTCTGCTGGAGACTAGAGAAATCATTTTCTGTGCTTGTGAGGAGGGGGTGGGGCTGCCTGCTAATAATGTCCCTAGTGAAAGTGAGGACCATTGCATGTGCTCCTTTGGTTCCACAAGCCAGATATCCATAGGGAAGAGTAAGAAGAAAACCCTCAACCCCCCCCAGGAACATTCTAACTGATGCCAGATGACCCTCACCCTGCTGATGAGGGACAAATAATTTGATTAACAGGCAGCAGCAAAGAGTTAAAAAATAATGATTTTGAAGACCTTTAAAGTCTTGCAGTTTTCTTGATTGTTCAATGAATCCCCGTGTAACAGTAGATAAGGATAAGGATTTCTATTTATCAGTTCAGTAACCATCCTTATTGGTATCTCATTAATCTTATTATCATTCTTTTTTTGCAGTTTTAAATGTGGGAACATTTACAAGGAGTTGATTTTAATGATGAGTAAGATGAGGTGGCATATGTTTTCTGTTTCTGTATAATTGTTACTAAACTACACTGGAAATATCTTGAGTAATATAGTATACAAAGCATTGCCTTATCTTACAATATATTTTTTGTGAGATACAGCATAAAAAGTCAGGGTCTATAAATAACACAAGGTAAATGTTTCAGGACTGGAACCCTTTTCCTTATACTGTTTTACCATGGTAAGAGCTAATGGCTTAATGGCATATAATTAAATAGATCTTAATTCTAAATAAATTCTAATTAAACATTTGTAGATTAAGCTGTCAGGATTGATTCACATGGAGTTGGAGTTAGTAACAGAGAAAGTTGCTTTTATTGTTACTATATAAACCATCTTAGAGTAAAAGTCAGCAAAACTTAGCTGCAGTGTCCTATTTTTACTCTATTCACTGTTAAAATATGCACAGACCTATGCTGCATTTTACTGATTGTTTCTGCAGTCACTGGTTTGCTGCTTCTCTGGCTCTACCCTCTCCATTTGCCTTTGTTCTGCTCAGGCTCATGCCGCTCCCCTACCCTACCCCCATTCTCACCCACTCCCTATCTCCATAGACTTATGCACTATAGCCACTCCGACACCACCAAGTGTACAAATCAGTATACTCCAACACCAATGCATCTTTAATCCCCTCCCTCTCTACATCATCTTCTTAACATCTCAACTCCTCCCTCATCTGTCCATTACAATAATATTCAAATAAACTTTAGACACACATAAACCAAAACATCTCCTATGCAATACTACTATTCCTAAAAATTAAAAGCATCATAGGAAATCTACTGCTGCTATTTCATTAATAACTAACTCTTACTCCCAGCTCTAAACAAAACTAGTTAAGACCAGGTTCAACTAGCTCACAACCTACTGCTAGACAGATAGTTGAACTTTAGTCATTTTATTAGCCACAACCACACATCAATATCATAATCATGCTCCAACCACACATTATTATATGAGTAATTCTAACATCAATTGCATATATTACCTCCTATCATGACAACCTAATGGATGCAATACCCCATCATGCTACCACTGCCACTCATCCTGAAAAAAAAAACTGCATCATTCAGGCATCTAATCTACCCATCTATTTTTCACACAGCTACCTATCACCACAGCCTACTACCAACCCTACCCTCCTACCACTCAACTAGACTATCCACAACATATGATAAGTACATATCTAAAATCCTAAAACCCATAATACATATTGCAGCCAGACTGTCTCTCAGTGGAGATATACATCCTAACCCTGGCCCATCAAACTCTAATATCAACACATCCACTCAAAACCCCCCTCATACCATATTCCAACTGCCTAGGAAAGCTACCAACTAAATATTAAAGTTAGAAGCATCTCAAAAAAATCCATGAACTTCATGCCAACCTTTCCCTGTATTCACCAGATATAGTTCTATTAAATGAAACATGGCTAAAACCAGACATCTTTAATAACGAAATTCTGGCACCAAGGTATAGTATCCTATGCAATGACTGAAAAAGCAAAAGGGAGGTGGTGTTGCAATATTATTTAAAAATCAGTTTAATATTGAAACATTGGCTTTACCTATCCACAACCTTTGGCAATGCTGAAATTATTTTTACAGGACTAAAATTAATCCCCAAAAATTATCAGTATAATTAGATGTTATATCCCACTCGGTAACAACATACCCACCCTAGAGAACCTACTCTACTGGGCCTCCAAGGCACTCCCACATGAAACTGTTATCTTGGGAGACTTCAACATAGACTGTCTGACTTGTAATTCTGGTAACAAGTGCATTATATAAACATTCTGAAGTATGTCACTCCTTTATTAAATTCACATTTGGAATTGTAGAGCAGGTGAAATCAAATCCTGGGGGGGGGGGGGGTGACTGGAAGAATCTGTTAAAGAAACAAGAAACACAATGGCAATTTAGAACAGCAGCAATATTTCCCCCTGGTTTAAATGAAAGTATTTCCATTGTCCCAGTTTTGCAGGAAAGGGCAAACAAAATATAAAATATACTGAAAACAAGTGATGAAATTTGAATGTATATATTAGATTTTTTAAAACATGTTTGAGTGAACATATGTTTTAAGTTGAAAGTGTTTGAATGTAAATCAACAATATTAATTTAATGAGTGAATGAGTAGTGTAGTGTTAGTGGATTAATTAGTTAATTGATTTATGTTTGTGATTGGTCGGTTATTCTTATTTAATGAAGCAGTTTTTGTAATGTAATGTATTCTGATGAAGGCTATGCTGTGCATAGCCGAAAGCGCTTAATAACTTTGTTTAATGAAATAAAACAACCCATTTTGGATTACAGCCTGGTTACATCTGTTTATCAAGTTATTCTTTATTCAGGTATATTAGGTATAAGTTGTAATTCTAGTAATTCTACTAACTATGTCAGCCTCCATGGATTTTCCCAAATCATCCAATCTCCAACAAGAATTGATAAATCAACAAAAAGGCAGTTATTCTTTGACTGGATACTGACAAACAGGCCAGACCAAACGTGACACTCAGGCTGTTTCCAAGACAGGCTGAGTGACCACTTACCAACCTTTATAAGACATTGTACACATCTGGCCAAACCCACCACTTACCAGCTATGAAGAAATAAAAATAAATTCATCCCCATTAACTTCATTACATCTCTAAGATGTTGCAACTGGATACCTCTTAAGCTTCTCAACCTTGAAGAAGCTGTTAAGTACTTCAGTTCTACTTTCTTAGACATCTTAAATGCCCATGCTCCTTCCAGAGCCACCAGAATTAAATCCAACTTTGCTCCTTAGCTGAGTAAAGAGTCTAGAGCTTTGCTGAAAACCAGAGACCAAGCTTGGGCTCATTGACACAAAACTGGATTCCATGCCTCAAAGCAAACATGCCTAGAACTGAGAAACAAGTGAAAGAAAATAGTCAAACTGGACAAAATTAACTACTGCCACAATATACAAATTAAACATCAAAATGACCCTCAAAAGTTCTGAACAGCCATTAACAGCATTTTCCTTCCAGGGAAATGTATTACCCCCTTCCAAATCACTACTAATACTTCAAAAAATAATGTGACCCAATTCATTAAAAACTTTACAGAATTCATTCTTGCACTATCTACCCCCTCAGATCTCACCCTTTTCCAATTAACCACCCTGGTATCCTAATAGTAAAAACAACTTTACCTTTCAACCTGTCTCTGAGGTAGGATTCAAAAAATGCTTAACAACTGCAGCCCACTACATTAGCCATAGATAAACTTCCAGCTGAATTTCTGAAAATTGCTGCTGATGCAATTGCATACCCAGTAGCCATTCTTATCAACCATTCCATATCCAAAAAACTAGACCCTAAAATCTGGAAAATTTCTCACATTATTCCACTCCATAAAGGGGTAACTCAAAAGATCTGACCAACTATTGCCCTATTGCTATACTATCCCCTCTTTAAAAAATCCTTGAGAGGTGTATGCATACACAATGGACTATCTAAACATTCATAAACCTCTAACAGATAGACAACATGGCTTCCAGCCTTTTTGTATCACTACTACAGCTCTTATGTCATTTACTCACACAGTAAATAACCATAGCAACAATCATGTTCTGCAAGTTAAATGTTCTAACTCATATAGGACAAGGAGACCCAGCGCCACAGATACTGAGCCCATAAGGTAGGCATCTACCCATCCAGTCATTCTAGTTACCGGTGACTCCATTGTAAGACATAATGATGTAGCTCTTACCAGGCTGAGCAAGGAATTAGTGATGACTAGTTAGTTGTTTGTCTGGTGCCAGATCCATCAGATCATGCATGCACTCAAGTCCTTGAACAGCAAGTGCTCTGTCACAGTACAAGTGGGTGGCAGTGACATGAGATTTGCTTCCCTGGATTACATGAAGAGAGACTTGATGGAACTCTCAAGCTATGTGTACCAGGCAGGTATAAGCCTAGCACAGAAAAGCACTCTACCTTCTCCAAGGATGATGCCACAACATGAGCAAAAAATAAGTGACTTCAATAATTGGCTAATTTTTTGGTGTCATTCAAATGTGGAGCCAGTATTTGTCAGACTTAAAAGATATAGTTGACAGATAATACTACTTCACCAGGGATGGTCTGCATCTGTCCCTTCTAGGGTTTTGATTATTGGTAAATACATTGTCTACCCCTATAGTGCCTTTTTTACTCAATGCCTACCTGATAAACCTGCCAACATAAGCAAGCAAAGGAAAATATGAAGGTGTTACTGCTCAAAGCTTGGAGCCTATACAAGAAAACCCACTTCCTACAAGCCCTCCTCACCCTGAAGGATGTAGATGTCTGTGTAGTGATGAGACATGGTTTAAACCTGTAGAGAGAACTCTGGCTGTGGAGGGCTATAATGCCTTCCACACATTTAGCCCAGCTATTGTGCAGGAAGGAAGAACGGTAAAGGTGTCTCTGTCTTCATCCAGAAACTTGAATCAAGGCTGGTAAAGCAGCATGATGCACTAGAACTAATTAATATCCAAATAATCATCAGAAAGGTCCTGGACCATATATTGGCTATCTATAGACCTCCCTCTATGACACAAAAAAGCCACAGTTCTTATCGATAAGAAATGGAATTGCTCAGAATTGAACCCCCTGCCATTTTCCTATGTAAACTAAGCTGTCCAAGTATAGACTGGAAAGCCTACTCCACCACTAGTATACAAGCATAGAGAATCCTGGAATTTGTCAATACAAATCCTCTGAAACAAGAGTACCCACCAGGGGGAACAACAAACTGGACGTTGTCCTTAATAATACAGGGCCTCTTGCTCACTTGTTTTGTCTGATCATAAAGTCATCTATTTCAAAATAAAACTGAAAACAGGGACCCCGTCCATTCAAGGTACCTAAAGAAATTTTTGTAAGATAAGCTATCTACTCCTAAGTGAAACATTGGCAAACTACAAATCTACACCAAACTCAGTTTACTCCAGTGAATATGCAAAAACATCCACCACCACACTATACCAAAATGTAAATAGTTGCATAGATGCAGATCTGCCCTGTATGAACAAACACAGGGCAAACTCCACAAACAACCCCTCTTCATGGAACCATAATATCAAAAAGCTTTACAATATAAGGAAGAGAATTTTGACCAAATATAAGAAGAATAATTCCCATAATGATAGAATCCTAATTAATGACATAAACAAACAACTTAGGAGCTTAATACAATCTACCAAAGACAAGTTTGAGGCTAAAATAGCCACACAAGCCAAATATGATCATGCTCACAAGGCCTTTGTTTAGTTTTGTTTGAAATTTCAGAAGCACAATACAGTAATGAGCTGAGCTGATTGTGAATGATTTTACCTACACTGAGGCTGAACATATAGCTAACCTACTGGCTGATAAATTCAGCTCAAACTTTACCCCTCTCTCCCTTCCATCTAGCCTATATATATATATATATATATATATATATATATATATCTATATATATCTATATATATATATATATATATATATATATATATATATATATACCTGAAACTTACTAGCCTCCAGCTTTCACACAAGACCATGTCCTGAAAGCACAATCAAAAGCAAAAATACTGCATTGATGGGATCTGACAATATCCCTGGATGCATCTTAAATGACCTGAAGCATGATTTAGCTACCCCACAACAGTGCTGTTCAACTTCATCTTCCATACAGATTTTGTACCAAGTGAATGAAGAAGAGCTACAGTCATTTCACTGCATAAGGGAGGACCTTCCACAGACCTATATGTCTGACCAGCCTCATATGCAAAGCCATTGAAAGGCTTATAGTGAAACTAATCAATAAGGACATGGGGTACTTCCAAACACTGGACCTGTCTCAGTTTGAATTTAATGGAAGGTCATGTTTGCTCACCCTGGTGGACTTCTTTGAAAAGATCACTAAAGCAATGGATGAAGGGAAAATGGGGACAAGGCTGCTGACATATCCCCAACTCAAGCATGATACAAAAGTTACATTTACAGTGAATAAGCCCCTATGACACTTGCTAGATTGCCAAACCTTAAGCCAGAACCTTAAGATCCAATAATCAGAACCACATTAAACACAAAAACGAGGCTGGCAAATCTCTCTTTGCCTGCATTATTGCAAGAACCTGGAACTCACTCCCAAATCACCTCCATTTCCCAATTTAAAAAAATACTCAGAACCCACTACATAAAAACCTGGCTTTGCTCATGTCACCCTCCAGGTTAAGCCATACCAGCACACTGTAGCTATGACTACTAATGACAAAACAGTGTCTCTCTACTCTCCTTCTCTGCTAGTACACCCAATAATAAATCCCTCATAATGCTGTGCTCTCAAGAGTAAAAAAAAAAAAATTATCTCTCAGATATTCACAATTGTATATTCTATATTGTATTGACTCACCTTTTAATATTTTAACAATTGTAAAGTTCTGCTATGTATGTTCAATTCTATTATTTTCTGTGTGATGTGATGCTTTCTTCTTATCTTGTCATATTGTATCCTTTGTATTGTACCATACTGGAGCTTTTCTCTCCAGGCCTCTACTGAAAATGGACCTGTGTCAAGTCGGACTTTCCCAGTAAACAAATGTAAAATAAATAAATAAATAAATGGCTCACAGATAGGACACAAGAGATCAAATAGGGGATGCCACCTTCAAAAAAAGAGACCAGTCACTAGTAGAGTCCCCCAAAGTTTGGTGCTGGGACCTTTCTTGTTTGGCATATACTTCTCTAAAATAAAAGCCAATACCAAAAGTCTCTGGCTGACTAAGTTTGCAGCTGACTGCAAGCTAACAACAGTTACTGAATCCCCAAATGATTTAGCTATCCTGCAGCGAGTTTGATGCCAAACAAATAACAGTGTCAGAATCATGAACTGAACTAAATGCCAAAAGAGATGCATCACTACAACCTTTGGGAAGTCATCTACCCAGAAAACTACCACGTTAACAATATACCCCTGAGAGCTGACCCAGTTGTTTGGGATTTGGGGACTTATGTGGACAGTGACCAATATGCCTCATTGTCTTAAGAAAGGCCTGTGATGTCAGGCCAATACCCCACTGGACTGCCACCAATAAATGTGACATCTGGCTATATCCCACCAGTCTGCCAACAATTAATGTGACGTCCCTTACTATCCTGGGTTAGTAACTAAGGAAGACACTCAGTAATCTGGAACTAGACTGTATATGCCTGTCCACCTCTAATGTAATTCCTTATTACACACTTCAGAACAATATGTCCCAGTTTAAGACCTCTGATACACTCACACTCAAAGTAAATTTAAATGTCACACCTCCAAACACTTCTGGAAAAGCCTGACACAGATTTCCAGCTGTGTCCCTTCCCAGAAAAATGTGGTAATGCTGCCACCAATCAGAGTGTCTTCATGATCTTCTAAAGGGATGTCTAATTATGAAAATAAAATATCAAAATAAATGATAGCTATGACCAGAAGTTGACAGACCTTCAAGGTGACCTGGGGAGTATCAAACATGTATAATCACCCTCTAATCTTTAAAGAACACACTGATTTCCAGCCACAATGTAAAGTAATAAAAACATTTAATAATAAGTAAAATGATTACAAGAATGTAAATCAATAACTTTTAATAAACATCAGAATTAAATCAACAGAAATATAAAATTAAACTGTAGGATAGAAGTCCATCATTCTAGAAATAACTCTATCTTAATAACTAAGCTTTCCGAATCTAACTAGAAAATACTGTCCCTAATCTAATCAAACACATAACAGCAAGGCAAAGGCAGGCTTACAGTTTTTGGTGAGTTCTCTTTCATGGGTGTCCACTGACTGCAACTCTTCACTAACAGCTGTTCTTCACAAACTGCTCAGCGCTTGACAAACTGCACAGCTTAACTGTCTTATTTCAAAAATAACAGTCAGCTGTTTAAAAAAAGTTCTTTTTCCTGTCAATCAGCAGTTCAAATAATCACATAGCAGCCAGGAACATTCTAATGACATCTCCCACTGTTCAGCTGATTCTCCACTTTGTACTTTAGAATCTCCCTCTCAAACATGCACAATTAGAAATGTATCAAAACACTGACAGATTCTTTAAACATTCTGTAGAAGCAGGGAGATACCCAACATTTTAAAAACGTATTTACACTTTCACAATTAGACATACTGGCATACAATACAAGTTAATCTGAGAATATACACAAATCTCCTGCCAGACATGCTAACACAGATGACAGTGTTTCATATTATGCAGCTTATAAACAAAGGGATTGCGACTAGGTCTAGAGATGACATTGTCCCCCTTTATTCAGCATTCATTATGTCAATCATTGAGCCTAATTCTCCCTTTGGCATATATCTGTTAAGACACATACAATAACTGGAATAACCTCAGAGATGCTTTACTAAAAGAATACAAGGCCTAAACAATATATCCTACATGGACCACTTAAATGATCTGAAACTATACTCTGCATGCTACAAACTGTTAAGAGGTGGCTTGTGTCTGGCATGCAAGACATCCTCTTTTCTAATGCTAATCGAACTATTAGACATGAGCAAGTCAGATTGCTTCAGAAACTGTTAGTCTAGGAGTGTAAACTCCTTCTGCAACATCGACAGAATAGTTTGGAGGAACAAGTATACCTCACAGAAGATACCACTGCTTGGGAACAGACTTATTATCCATGTAAAACAAAGCTCATCCCTGTCCATAATCAAGCACAACCTGGATCTATGGATGAGTAATAGTCATAGAAAATTTTACCCCATGGACTGCCATATGTACTACTAATGTGGAGAAGCAGCTCCTGAATGCTTTATTCCATGCATAGGTCCCCTCAAATTATCTGTGGTATGATTTCAGTTCTCACTAGTGGTAATACTGTATATAAGTATTGGCTATGGGATGGGGAAGGCCAATTTAACACAAAAAGAGATGGGTTAATTCAAGCACTAAACTGACTTGGCTTAAAATATCTTGCAAGGTCAGCTAGCCTAGTATTTGCCTATAAACCTATAAGCCTACCATATAAAAAAATACAGAACTAGTCTTCAGTACTCCCTGCCATGTCTCATGCTCCACTGTGCTTGCCACTCACTTTAACCTATTACAACCTCCATACAATGGGAGTTCCCCCCTCACCTGAGTTCTGAATCTGAAGTAAAATCCACAATTGCAGGAACGTGACCACAGTCTGGAAAGTGCACTTGTTCTGCAATGTATGTCAGTCCCACTGTTATTTCAGCTGTTACATTACATTTAGTGTTGAAAATAAGCAGAATCAGTGGAGTGGTGTGTACACTAACAGGGATGCTATTATTAGGTCCCCCCCTTCTCCCACTGCACTTTAGTTGTTCTGCCAGTTTACAAAGTCTTGTTAAGAGTTGTAGCATACAATCTCTTACCCTACCAAACAAAATATCTTTATTTTTAAACATTACATGCTTATTGGTGTCTGAAATTTAAATAGGGATAAAAACTATGGAACAGTACTAGTTTGCTGGAATATTAGCACTGACCTGCGGTCTTTGCTTACTGATAGTTTTTTACAGGAAAGTGTCTCTGCTTCTTGGTCTATTCATAGGTTCATAGGTGTGTACTAGGCTAATGGCCCTGGAGCCTTTACAAGCCTAGCCCATAGGATTACCCTGGTATCATGCCACCTGACCTTAGCTCCAAGTGCCTCTGTTGAGTAGAGCCACTGGAGTGATCCCCGGGGTGAATTTTCTATTTCCCATCCATTCATCAAGATTTCTCTTGAAGACGGCCAGTGAGGTGCTCTGCTTGACATGTATGGGAAGTCTATTCCACAGCATGGGCAGTCTCTGGGTTATGAACCTGTCCCTCCAGCATGTTCTGTTGATTGTGATAATGAGGTTGAGGTCTCTGGAGTGTGTGGTGTGGAGGGATTGGGATTTCTTTAGATGTAGCATTTCTAACAGAGCTGGGTCAGACATGGCTCTGTAAGTCAAGCAGAGTAGGCAATATGAGACAGAGAATAGTTGGAGTTTTTTGAGTCTGTCCATATTGGATAAGTGTTTAAGGCCTAGGATCCACTTTGTGAGGTACTTTTGTGGCCTCTCCAGTTGTTGCAGGTGTCTAGTGAGGTACATGCCAAATGGGGCATTGTACCAAATGATTGGCCTAATGAGGGAGGAGTAGAGGGAGACAATGACCTCTTTCTTCCTGGATGCAAAACCCTTAGTAATGAGATGAGCCACACAGAAGGACTTTCTGACCACAGTGGCAATGTGGTGGTCAAAAGAGAGGTTGCTGTCAACCTGTGTTCCCATATCTCTTATAATGCCTTCTGTGTTCAGTGGACTACCATTGATGTGGTAATTCAAGGGAAATGGGTTTTTCCCAAGGGGGTGATGACACATTTTTTGGCAGTGAGCTTAAGGCCATGGTTCTGACATCAGTCGTTGGTCTCAGTGAAGCCTTTCTGTAGGATGTCAACATCACTTGGGGAGTTAATAATAGATACCAACTTGCAATCATCTGTGAACTTTGTCAGCCAGAGTCTATTCATGTTGGCCTGGACTTCAGAGAAGTAGATACCAAACAGGAGAGGACCCAAGACCGAACCCTGTGGGACTCCACTCAAGACCGGTCTGCAGTCTGACTTGGAGTCAGCTACTTTCAAACTGTGGGTTCTATCTGGGAGCCTGTTTGCAACCCACCTAGTGATATAGGGGTTGCCAGGTTTTTATCTGTAAAAATTTAAGTATCTTAGACATGTTTAGATGGAATACATGCATTTGGTCGTGTGACCGAATGTCTATCCATCGTAATTCAAAACTGTAATGTCGAATCCCGTAAGTGCAAACGCTCGTAATGTCATGTGCAAAGTTGAATTTGAAATTTCCATTCGCACACCTGCCACGACAAGCGCTACCATGGGTCGAGAGGGGGGGAATAGTAGCCTGGCCGGCATTCGGTAATTCCGGGTTTGGCATCTGCAGCTTCGACATTTTGCGATCTTTGGATTCTGCTTTTGACATGTTCTGTTCGGACATCAGCCATTCACTTAAATGCATGTATACCATTTATTCATGCTTGTTTATATTCCCATGTAAAGATGCATGCATATGCTTTTTTGGGGGGTTCTTCTGTAAGTTGACTTTTCTTCTCTGTTTTTGTTTCTGTTGTTAATTATGTAAAAGCTATATATTATTTTCCTTTTCTTTGTATTGGAGCTTTTCTCCCCGGGCCTCCTCTGAAGATGGGTATTTTACATAGTTGGACTTTCCTGGTAACCAAATGTCAAATAAATAAATAAATAAAATATGCATGTACCAATATGGTGTTTTGCATTTATCTGTATTTTTGCCTTGTTGTTGAGGTGGTGGCTAAAAAGAGTCCAAGGAATAATCTGGCTATCTGGATAACAAATCAGTTGATTAGTCAACAGATAAATAAAAATATTAAGACTTTCAAATGAATCAATAGACATGTCTTCATTTATTTGGAAGTTATAAATAAACATCAAACAGGTTTAAAAATATCAAACTTTAAAGTGCATTATTTGGTCAGTAAATTTGTTAAAATATTAAAAATATTAGGTTGTGTAAAATGTGAAGACTCCTAAATTCCTTATCTGGCTAAAATTATCAAGAATTTCTGTACAGAAATAGAAATTAATTTGAAGTTTTTACCATTCTTGGTTGTTGTCAGTGCTTTTGGATTACCAAAGACTAAATCTTAACTGATCCAGTGCTGCAGCAATTTATTTTATGTAGCCCATATGTGATAACTTTAACACTGTTTTATCATGAGCCAGGCTATTGATTGCCTTTTAATGTTTGTGATATGATTGTAAATGGCAAATTAACCTCAATTTACCAGTGATTTCTAAAAGGCATCTTTGCAGTAACCAGACTTTTCCATTCAGTCTTTTCAGAATAGCTGCTTTCTAATTCCTGCTCACTGTAATCTTACATCAGAATAAATCAAATTTCATAATGTCTTCTTTTTATTTTGGCTGCTCCCATTAGGGGTCACCATAGCGGATCACCTGTTTTCATTTCTTCCTGTCTTCTACATCTTCGTCTGTCAGACCAACCACCTGCATGTCCTCTCTCATCACATCCATAAACCTTATCTTAGGCCTTCCTCTTTTCTTCTTATCTGGCAGCATCTTCTCCCAATATACACAGCATCCTTCCTCAGCACATGTCCAAACCAATGCAATGTCACCTCTCTGGCTTTGTCTCCAAACTGTGCAACCAGAGCTGACCCTCTAATATACTGATTCCTAATCATGTCCATCCTCATCACACCAATGCAAATCTAAACATCTTTAACTGCCACCTTTAGCTCTGACTCTTGTCTTTTCATCAGTGCTACTATCTCCACCCCATATAACATAGCTGGTCTCACTACCATCTTGTAGACCTTCCCCTTTATTCTTACTGGTACCCGTCTGTCACAAATTACTCCTGACACTCTTCTCCACCCATTCCACCCTGCCTGCACTCTCTTCTTCACCTCTCTTCCACACTCACCATTACACTGAACTGTTGATCCCAAGTATTTAAACTCATTCACCTTCACCAACTCTACTCCCTGCATCCTCACCATTCCTCTGTCCTCCCTCTCATTCTGTCTTAGTCCTGCTGACCTTCATTCCTCTCCTCTCTAGAGCATATCTCCACCTCTCCAGGGTCTCCTCAACCGGTTCCCTACTCTCACTACAGATCAAAATGTCATCTGCAAACATCATAGTCCATGGGGACTCCTGTCTGATGTCATCTGTCAACCTGTCCATCACAATTGCAAATAAGAAAGGGCTCAGAGCTGATTATTGATGTAATCCTACCTCCACCTTGAACGCATCCATCACTCCTACCTCAGACCTCACCACTGTCACACTGCCTTCATACATATCTTGTACCACTCTAACCTACTTCTCTGCCTCTCCCGACTTCCTCATACAATACCACAACTTCTCTCTAGGTACCCTGTCATATGCTTTCTCTGAGTCCATAAAGACAATGCAACTCCTTCTGATCTTCTCTATCAACACCCCCAGAGCAAACATCACAACTGTAATGCTCTTTCCTGGGATAAAACTGTATTGCTGCTCACTAATCATCAGCTCCCTTCTTAGCCTAGCTTCCACTACTGTTTTGAATAACTTCATGCTGTGCCTGATCAATTTTATCTCTCTGTAGATACTACAACTTTGCGCATCACCCTTATTCTTAAAGATTGCTGCCAATTCACTTTTCCACTCCTCAGGCATCCTCTCACTTTCAAAGGTTTCATTAAACAATCTGGTTAAAAATTCCACTGTCATCTCTCATAAACACCTCCATGCTTCCACAGGTATGTCATCTGGACCAACAACCTTTCCATTCTTCATCCCCTTCATAGCTATCCTTACTTCCTCCTAGCTAATCCATTGCACTTCCAGATTCACTATCCCCACATCGTTCAACCTTCTCTCTGTCTCATTCTTTTCATTCATTAGCCTATCAAAGTACTCTTTCCATCTGCTCAACACTCTCCTCACTTGTGAGTATGTTTCTCTCATTATCCTTTATCACCTTTACCTGCTGCACATCTTTCCCAGCTTGGTCCCTCTGTCTAGTCAATCAGCACAGGTTCTTTTCTCCCTTTAGTGTCCAACCTTTCATGCAACTCGCCATATGCCTTATCCGTACTGTTCGCCACCACTCTCTTCATATGCTTCATCTCCTTGTACTCCTGTCTACTTTCTTCATCTCTCTGACAATCCCACTTCTTTGCCAACCTCTTTCTCTGTATACTCTCCTGTACTTCCTCATTCCACCACCAGGTCTCCTTGTCTTCCTTCCTCTGTCAAGATGTCACAGTAAGAATGTTTCTAGCTGTCTCCCTTACCACTTCTGCTGTGGCTGCCCGACTATCTTGTAGCTTTTCACTGCCACCCAGTGCCTGTCTTAATTCTTCCCTGAACTCCACCTTACAGTTATCCTTTTTCAGCTTCCACCATTTGATCCTTGGCACTGCGCTCACTCTCCTCTTCTTCTTGATCACCAATGTCATCCTGCAGACCACCATCCTATGCTGCCTAACTATGCTTTCCCCTGTCACCACTTTGCAGTCTCCAATCTCCTGCAGACTGGCCCTCCTGCATAGGATATTCGTAATGTAAATGTTTTTAATTTTCCTTGTATGCATTCTCTTATGAAATTTGTGCAGTTTTGTACTTTATAATTCAAAATTAACATGAAAACTGAACAAACTTCAAAACAGAACATATTAGTAAAAGTAGGAACATTTATTTTAAAGTTAATTTATTTAGTTATTAATCTGATTTCCTTTCCATTTGGAACTGTTATTGTTGGTATATATTTGAGATTAATATCAATACAACCACATTCCAAACATCCATACACAATGTATGCTTAACATTAATGTTTGTAATGCTGCTGCAAAACTAGAAGTGTATAGCAGACCAATTTCATAAATCAGTTTCATATGCAAACTGGTTCAAGATGATTTCTGACACACTTCTGGAACAATGAGCTGACCAAAGAAATAAGGATTAGTATCCCTAACAATGTATTACTTAATTATGTTACTAAGTTATACTTGAAGTGGTTGTGTACTACTATGAATATCTCTGAACTTAGTGACACATTTTAACATCTTATTATTTAGGTAATATGTTCATTAGTAATTTATGTAAGAAAATGGTGGGTAGAAACAGTGTGGATAATTTAGAAAGAAATAGCACACTGCATTATGTGAAATAGCATGGTGAGCAGGGAGGAAATGATTCAAGCACACATAACAGGTAAATAATGCAGTATTAATCACATGCAAATGACTACACAATGACATGCAAATGAATATGACTATATTTATGAGAACCAATGCATAAGCAGATGATGAAATGAAATATTGTGTGGGGGGGGGTCAAAAATGTATAAAGTATGCATGATACACTGCATCAATCATCTTATCTGAGCAATATTGTTTTTCAGTGAACAGCTGTACATATTATTCATGCTAGGAGTCACATTTATTTTTCTGCTCTGCATATGCTAGTGGCAGCCTTGAGAGCCACTGCCCATGACATTGTGCATCACCACCCTTCACTTTGCAGAAGATTTTATTTGTGGCTAATAAACAATCGCCTCCAAGACCAGGACATAGCTGACTGCTACTGCATGGCTAGAAACATCATATGGGAGCTAGAAGACATGTGCAGTGCTCATGTGGGGTAATACATTGACTGCATTTCTCAGTGGATGAGAAGATTTTTTTGTAGCATTTAACCATCTTTGCTACTGAGACTGCTCAGTGGCTGACAAAGGATATGTTAGGAGTTTCACAGGCCTAAGTCTTATGAATCCT
Source organism: Protopterus annectens (assembly GCF_019279795.1). Classification (NCBI taxonomy): domain Eukaryota; kingdom Metazoa; phylum Chordata; order Ceratodontiformes; family Protopteridae; genus Protopterus; species Protopterus annectens. Next base: position 554,972,653 of record NC_056745.1, read on the forward strand.
ACACCTGTTCCTTTATGTTCTGCTGCAACATGTGGAAGAGTACATCTGGTTTCCATGTATAACAGAGCAGAGAACCACCACTATGTGGGCATTGTATGACATAACCCATTTCCTTGATGTTCAGGGATCCATTGACTACACCAACATTGCTGTCAATCATCCATCTGCACATGGTATTTTATATATCAACCTGAGGGACTTCCAGTCTTAACTCTCATGTAATGTGAAATGCACAGGCTATTATATACTGTGGTTTTATGCACCATCTGGGCATTTTCCATGATTCCCACATTTGGTAAGTATGCAATCTATACTAGTGTTTCATAAAAGATTACTTTTTACAGGATCATTTAGTTAGCAGGTGCACACATTGCCATCCACAGAGGACAGGAAGGTCCAGTCTTATGAGTACAGGTGGCAGACAAGTTATACTAGCACTTGTTGTCATGTGTTGCAAATGATGCTGGATATGTCTTAGAGCCTTGGATGATGACCCTGCCCTTCACACCTCCCTGACCATGAAAGAATGGCATGTACAATACTACACTTTCACAGACACCTAACATCATCAAAAGTACATTGGTACTATAGAAAGCCTAATTCTGTTGCCTGGATACTTCTGATGGCACACTACATTATGCTGTGCAGACTTACAACATGAATATGTGTCATGCTACATAACATGATGGAGACAGCCATGGATAGTGAAGCCACAATGTGTGAGTGCCATCACTCTAAGCCTGGTGTGCAATACAGTAGTGCACAACCTTCCCCTAGGACATGGATACACTAATAGATGCCAAGTGGGTACCACAGTCCTTACCAGATGTGTATGTTTCAGTTCCCTACACACAGTGGCACAAACATACATTGCAGAATCCCTGCAGTTTCTGCAATAGTTGCAGATCTTCACTTAGCACACTAATAAGCTCTGACATTGTTTGATTTGTTGCAATCTATGCCTGGACCACAGCTCTGCTTATACACTGACTGACTGATGCCAAGGGTAGCACACAGGGAATTATCTGAAGTCAAGGTAGTGATAGCCACCTACCCTTCTCTCTCCAGTGCCATATGTGCACACCTTGGAGGCAGTGAGGCCCTCTGATGTTGTCAGTGCTAGTGCTGTCTATCATAGTTGGGCTGACATGAACAGGACAACCTGCAACAAGCACATCAAATGCTAGAGGTTCATCCTAGAACTCCTCAGTACCTTCAGCTATGGGCAATGAGAGTGTGCCCTACACTGCTAGTTCATAGATTCATAGGTGGTTACTGGGATATTGACCCAAAGGTCTTTATACGCCTAGCTGGGTGTATCCAATATAGTACTAAAGAAGCCCAAAATAAAGGATGTTGACTAAACTTGATATCTTAGCTAGCAACAATTGCCCATATCTAGGAGAGTCATAGGTGAAATCCGTGGCAGGAATTTACAGTTTCCCATCCAGTCATCCAGGCTACACTTAAACAGGGTCATAGAGGGGATTTGTTTGATGTGAATTGGTAGCCTATTCTAGAGGAGTGGCAACCTCTGAGAGATATATCTGTCTCTCCAGCAGGTCCTGTTTAAGTCGCAGGCCAGGTTAAGTTCCCTGGAGTGCGTGACCCTTGTCCCGTTTGACTTGCAGATGTGCAGCATTTCCATTAAGTTTGAATCTGAGATTGCTTTGTAGGCCAGGCAAAAGTCTCCTCTAAATAGACTGTATGCTACTGAGTATAGTGATGGTGACTTCAGTCTGTCAATCTATGACATGTGCTGGAGACCCTGAATTTTCTTGGTTAGAAATCTCTGAGGTCTCTCAAGTTGCTGCAGGTGCATGTTAAGGTTCATACCAAAGGGACCTTGTACTCAATTACTGGCCTGATTAGGGTTGAGTACAGGGGTGTTATGACCTCTTTCACTCTTGAGGCAATGCCTTTCCTAATGACATGTGCTATATAGAATGTCTTCCTTACCACAGTAGACACATGGTGGTCAACGTTTAGGCTACAGTCAACTTGCATTCCCAAACATATCTCTCAATGTACCAAAACAAACCAACTCCCAAGTCAGGGTAAAGTAATGAGAATAAAAAATTCACGACAACTGCTTCCAGTGACCAGCAACCACACCAAGCCTAGGAAAGTATGTCTTTAATACACACTGACTAAGCGCTTTCACCAAATAATTGGCTTCTTCAGAGTCAGTGTCCACAAAACAACATAACCATTTTATACAAAAAACTAAATGACATCACAAACCCATTCAATTAATTAATGCACACACCCATTCAATCAAACAACAATTATTACACCAATTTTATACAACTAACCCATTTCAACCCATTTTAACAATGTATATCCATTTTAAAAAATCACTTTAAAGATCACTTTTAAAAATTAACATAGAAGTTCTTGTGCAAAAATCACATATAAATTCACTTGCAAAAATCACATATTAAAAATCACATAAAAAAAATTGTAAAAATATCTTTAAAGTGATTTTTTAAAATGGATATACATTGTTGAAATGGGTTAGTTGTATAAAATTGGTGTAATAATTGTTGTTTGATTGAATGGGTGTGTGCATTAATTAATTGAATGGGTTTGTGATGTCATTTAGTTTTTTGTATAAAATGGTTATGTTGTTTTGTGGACACTGACTCTGAAGAAGCCAATTATTTGGTGAAAGCGCTTAGTCAGTGTGTATTAAAGACATACTTTCCTAGGCTTGGTGTGGTTGCTGGTCACTTGAAGCAGTTGTCGTGAATTTTTTATATCTCTCAATGTCTTAGTGCAAGAAATCTGGACAAAGCCTGACAAAATGGGGGGACAAAGGCCCAAAAATAGGGACAGATTTTAAATATTACTCTTATAAACTTAGGAAGTTGCTAGAGTTACAGGGTTTGTGTTAAAGGGACAATCCCAGCGTTTAAAATTCGGGGTCCACAGTAAAGCTGACCAATGTCACACCTACTTTTCACGTCACTCACTTTTCTCACCCACAGTGTCCTTTTTCTTTTCAATATCCTGTATAGTTTCAATCCCAATCCTATTTTGTCTCCCAGTCTCAACTACAGCTTGGTTTTATGGTCCTGTCTTAGACTGTTCAATTTTTTTGTCTCATATTTTCGGTCCGTTTTTTGTATTAGTAGTAATCTAATGCAAAACCTTTTATTCTATCAACTTTCTAAGTTTGCAGGATCAGTATTTAAAAAGTCCTGATTTCTTGCTTTAAGATGCTGAGAGGTACGGCAGGGTTCTTTCACTGCTTTGTAAATAATCACTACAGTGATAATTTAGTTTTTAGTGTGATCATTCATTGTGGTTTATTTCTACAGTAGCCACAATGAAGGATCATTGTAAGCTTTATTTTAGGCATTTCTTGCTTTAAGAGGCTGAGAGGTATGGTACTGTTCCTAACTTGTTTACTCACTACTCCATGAATTAATACTTCATTTTTTGGAACGATCGCTCATTATGGTTGGTTCCCCCTTTATTTCAGGCATTGTTCAAATTTCTTGCTCTAAGAGGTATGGCAAGGTTCCTTCCCTGCTTTGCAAGTAATCACTACAATGATAATTTAGTTTTAGTGCGATCGTTCATTGTGGTTTATTTCTACAGTAGCCACAATGAACGATCGTTGTAAAAAAAAACATTTACTCTCCAGAGCAGTTGTTCCCTGCTTTATTGTAGGCATTTTTTCTGATTTCTTACTTTAAGAGGCTGAGAGGTACGGTATTGCTCCTACCTTGTTTATTAACTACGCCATGAATTAATACTTCATTTTTTGGAGTGATCGCTCATTGTGGTTGTTTCCCCCTTTATTTCAGGCATTGCCCGGATTGTTGGTTCTAAGAAGTTCCTTCCCTGCTTTGATACTACTCCGTTCATTAATAGCTTAGTTTTTAGAGCGATCATTCATTGTGGTTCAATTCTACTATATCCACAGTGAACGATCATTGTAAAAAGAAAACTTGTACTGTCTGGAGCAGTTGGCAACCACTTACCAGTAGGTTCTGTTCAGATTTCTTGCTCTAAGAGGAAGTATGGCATGGGCTACCTCTGAACTGTAAATGATTTTCGCAGAATGTCCAGATTTGTGCTTCGTATTTTGGGTCCGTTTATCATAAAATTGTGGTTTTCTAGCAAATTAGTGGAAAATCAGTACAAACTGGCTGAAGAGCACATTCCTGTGTTTGAATATTTATTCACTGAACCCATATGATCTTACTACACTGCTGGTAAGGGAAAAGGCAATGTTGCTCAGCGATATAAGCTGAGAGGTGACTATAGGGCAGCTTCTGAAAGACTTCTACTACAGCAAGAATTACAGAAATGGACTCGAAAGTTTGAAAAGCAGAGTAGGTTATTAGTTTTGGAATGTATTACTTATGTTTATCTTTTTTCAAGTATTTGAAAATATATTTCTGCAGAGGTTGAATATGGCTTTAATGGGGGGGGGGGTATTTCGCAAAGGCTATTATAAACCATGGGTGGAGGTGATCTCAGCCAGGGAGACCATATTTTGGTAGGCTGGAAGTTATGTTTTTATTTTCCTTCATTTCAGTTGCTTTGATGAGAAAAGTTGATGAGGTTGAGATAGAGAAGAGGAGGAGAGAGAGCAGGAAAAGGGGAAGGGGTTGATTACCCTAGAATAAAACAGCTTTGTGTCCCTTAGGTTCATAGGGTCATAGGGTCATAGGTCCATAGGTGTGGCTTAATACTTTTTGGGTGATCATAGATTCATAAGTAAGTAGTAGGCTAGCTGCCTTTGCTGGCCATTTTAAGCCTAGACATTTTCTTTCTGCTCAAAATAACCTATTTTAATTGGTTGTAGATTGGCCTTACCCATCCCATGGTTGATAATTAAATATTATCCCTAATATGAATAACTGGGATCATACTATAGATAATTTAAGGGGACCCGTGCATGGGGTAAAGCATTAAGGAGCTGTCTCTGTCCATTAGTAGTACAGTTGGCAGTCCTAGGATACATTTTTCTGTTTCCCATCTATAGAGTTAAGTTGTGGTTGAAAATGGACAGGAATAAACTTTTTTTAATGTGGATGGGAGTCTGTTTCAGTCCAGCAGTATCCCTTGACAAATATACCTCACCCTCCAAACCATTCTGTTGATGTTGCAGAAGAGGCTAAAATCCATAGACCAAGTATCTCTTATGCCATTTGACTTGCTGATGTGCAGTAAATTTATCAGTAAAGGGTCAGAGGATGCCTTGTATGCTAGACACAGGTCACCTCTTAGTCTGTAGGACACTGAGTATCATACCTCTCAAGCTCTCAGCACAAGAAATCTGGACAAAACCAAAAATAGTGGGGGTACAGATGCTCAAAAATAGGTACAGATTTTAAATACTGCTCCTATAAATTTAGAAAGTTGTTAGAATAACAGGTTTTGCATTATTATATATTTTCTAAAGGATGCAAAGGCTGAAACTTAAAAGTTTGTCATGTTTATTATTTAGTGACTTCAATCCTCAATGATTTGCCAGAAAACCACAAATTTTATTAGTAACAGACCAAAAATATGAGGCAAAAATCTGGACATTCTGTAAACATTTGGACAATTGAGAGGTATGCTGAGTATAGTGACAGGGTTTGGAATTAATTCATGTAGGACATGTTCTGTAGGCCTTGTATCCTTTCAGTAAGGTGCTCCAGTTGTTGCATGTGTCTGGACAGATACATGCTAAAGGGGGCGTAATATTCAATGACTGCATTAATGAGAGCTGAGTAAAGGGGGACAATGACATCCCTAGATCTACACATCCCTTTGTTTATAACCTGTGCAATTTAGAAGGACTTTCCTTACAACATCAGACTCGTGTTGCTCAACAGTTATGTTTTTGTCCACATAAGTTCCCAAATCCCAAACAAATGGGTCAAGTCCTAGGGAAGGATCCTGGCACCAGACAAGCAACTATCAATCTTTCCTTGCTCAGTCAGTTAAGACGTACTTCTGTATGTCTTACAATTGAGTCACCTATAACAAGAATGTTTGGTTGGGTCGATGCCTACCTTACAGACTCAGCATCTGTGACTTTGGGACTCCTTGTGCTATGTGAGGAAGTAGGCTTAATTTGTTTTGAGGTTTTGGCAAGTTAATCTTTAGATCCTCAGCATTTAATGGATTACATGAATTGTAATTGTCTTTGACAGGTGTGACGTGTGGTGTACTGCTGAAGATTTTGGTGTCCAAGTTTATTGTGTGTGAGATTTTTCCTCCAAGGATATTATATATGTACATCTCTCACACATTGTGTTATGCTTTTTGAGTAATAGATGATAGTCAGAGAGCATGAGACATTTCTTACACTGTCTCAAGATAGCCATCTAAATTCAGCTGTCTCGATAAGTTGTTGGGATTGTTAACCCATAATACTGAAAAGGATGACTCTGGGGGCAGGGGTAACTATAATTGCTTGGAGTTTAGTTTTCAAATAATGTCATTGTGGACTTGCAAGTGAGTATTTAAATTGTAATACAAAATAACTAGACTGGAAACCTTCCTCTGCCACCAGCAAGAACCAATAAACTAATTATAGTGAACTAATTACAGAAAAATATACTCGCTAATTTGATACTAAAATCACTGCAAACAATACATTCAATATTAAGCAATTTTATCAAAGGTCTGTTAACCTGGTGAGTAGTTTAAGTGGAGAGACTTCGCAAATTGATACTTATGTGCTTATTGTCATCAGACATTAAATGGGGAAATGGGGAAAACATGTATTTGTCTTTCTCTGTGTAGTAGAACTATTAGCAAATAGTTTATAAAGGTTCAACAAATGTTTTCTTGGCGTTGATGTGTTGGGCTGTTTTCATCGTATCCAGGTTTCATCACTTAGTTTTAATAAAGACTTAAGGGAAGCAATTATTTGCAGTAGGGCTGTAAGTGTCAGGGGTGATATGTCTTGGTCTTTTGTGTTGCAAATTTGGTGACCAGTCTAATTGAGTGAATGATTAATATATCCAGTTTGGCAATGTGCATTCTGGTTTTAGGCCCAAAACATATTATGTTGGTGTAGCGATGGTTTATCGATTTTGAATTTTAAAAAGAATTGGGCAGTGGTCACTTAATGAGGGGTAAGAATGGTAATGTCAGTAACATGGTGTGGACTATTAGCTGCTACTAAGTCTAGAAGGGTATGCTTATCAGAAATGAACTTGGGATGAATGATTTCTGTAATGATTTGGTGGCGGTGCAGGTCTACATCAGTCAACCAGTCATATGTGCTTAGGCTCCTGTTGACTAGCAGGTTATTGTTGAAACATTCCATGATGTTAGTATCAGTGTAAGTGCTCAAAAGGTATCCCAATTGCCTTTGATGCTGGAAGATCAGAAGACTGTGTGTTCTATTCCCACCTCAGGTGATCAGATTAAATTTCAGATTACTGACACTGCAATGCAGCAGTAGAGTGATGCTCCACCCTTGAATGTGTGATGCCCTTTAGATGAAATGTTAAACTGGTATGCTATCTGCTTGAGTTGGTGGTAACTCAGGTGGATGTAAGACACCTGTGGCACTTACCAAAAAGAGTAGTGGAGGTTACCTGATGCACTGTTGAAATTTCTCTTGGTAGTATGGATAACAGCTTGGGTCTTCACTGAAAAGAGGTTACTTGCTTACTAGAATTAACCTAGTCAGCAGACAATAAATAAATAAATGATCATGCTTTTGTTGGAAGGATTGCTATGCTAATGGATTTGAGTACCCATCATGCCTTTGTGTGAGAAGTTGGAGGAAGCACTCATTATGTCTTTGCATGGGTAGTCGAAGGGAAGAGGTAAGTAACTGCTAAGTTTAGGTCTAGGGTGTTATACAGTGAGATTTTACGATCTAACCAGTTGGTGTCATATCTTTTACAGTGGTCAGTTTGTAACTGTAACTGTGGGACAAGAATGATTTGAAAAAGATCAAGACTACCTCTGCCATTCTAGTTGCTGATCTATGATTTAACTTTTATCCAATAATCTGAAAGTGTATGAGTGGGGTAGAATCATTTTATCAATGATTCTGTGATAGCAACAGTGTTAAGGAGTGGGATATTTAAAAAGGTGCCCAGTCATTCTAGTTTGTTGTTGATGTTGTCTGCATTAGTAGAAGGCAGCATTTGAGAGAGGTCTGGAGGGGAGAGGGGGTAGGAATGGGCCTCAGTTGTGGTGATTGGTGCTGGGTTGTGCCCATTATTTCTTAATAACATCAGTAGAGTAAAAACAGGAAAGAACTTAAAGAGGACCATTTGTCTTGAAGACAGTCATGACTTTTTTTGGATGGGTGATGATTGGAGAAGATGTGAATGATACCAGCTGAGGTGGGTGTACTAGCAGATGAGAATGTGTGGATGTCGATAATCATGTCGTGGTTATAGGAACTGATGTTTTTGAATACTTATTTCCTTTATATTGTAATGGGCTAGTGAGCTCCCTAGAAGGAGATCAAAGATGTATTTATGTTTGGTTGTATGAGAGCTGACTGAAGGGAGGGAAATGGTTATGACAAACTATATGAATTTTAAGTATTTCTGACAATGAGCTATGAAGTTTTGCCAGTCTTTTATAAAATAAATGTAAAATAAGTATGTTTTGAAATGCAAGGCTAGTCTGTTTGGTTTGTAATATTAGTAAGTAATAATGATGACGAGCTGGAAGGAGCAGTGGAATTTGGTAGTACAACTGGATTATTACGCTGAATACTGCAGCATGTGTTTTAATTGTTTTGGTGTATGCTTTAGCATGGATTCTAATTGTTTTGGTATATGTCTTTAAGAGGATTTGAAGGCTGCACAAAAGGGGGTGTGGAGGAGTTGGAATACATTTGTGAATCTCTGGGGTAGTTAGGAATTAGTGGGCAGGTGTAAAGCATTAGCTGTACTCAAACAGTCTGTGTCCATTTAGTCTACACATGGGTCTTAGAAGAGAAACTCTGGAAAACTATAGGATAATAGAAGTTATTAGGCTATTGGCCCTGAGGCCCTTACAAGCCTAGTTGAGAATTTAGCCCATGTTCTGACAAATCAACTCCCGATGCCCCTGTCCAGCAGGTACACAGGTAGAATCTCAGGGGTGTATTTTCTGTTCCACATCCAGTTATCCAGGTTGCACTTAAAAAAGGTTAATGAGGTACTCTGCTTGATGTGGAGAGCACATGTATTCCATAGAAGGGGGGAGTCTCTGGGACACAAATGTGTCCCGCCAACAAGTCCTATTGATGTCACAGACATAGTTGAGGTCACGCGTGTGGGTGCATAAGAGAGAGAGGAAGAAGGAGAGAGCAGTTTTTTTTTTGTGTTCTACGAACAGTAAAGAGTTACATGATGCTTACCACATGGGAAAGACTGTCTCATTGGTGGGGGTGGGGGGATTAGAAATGGAAAGAAATGCCACTGTCCACGCTCAGATGTACAGCTGAAAGAACCATCCATTACATTTACAATGGCATTACATGTTTTAAGTCACTAACACCTAAGTGTTGTGGAATGTCACACCTCTAGCAGTCTACACCCATCTTGCATTCCAAAGCATTTTCTGAAAAATAAACTTAAAAAGCATTAGATAAACAAATGTAAATATTTTGTGAATTATAAAGGCTATTAAAACTGTACAAACAGCAATGTTATCAGTAAGAAGTATTCTTTACAGACATAATAGTCAGTAAATTCATAGTCTTCCCATATATATTATATTACAGTGCATACAAAGCTAAAATTATATATTTGCTATACTTTCATAAACAAATTGACATATTTTGGAAACTGTACAGACTAGATATATATTGTATGTTAGCCAGACATAAAATTTCATATAACAAGAAATTCCTCTAGCATTGCAAGTTTATTAATATGTTTACAGAAATATGAAGCATTTCCTTATTTGTATAATTGACAATATAAATACCAATAGATATTGCATAATATATATATATATAATTTACAATGCAACCTGATGTCATGTGACACTTTGTAAGTCACTTGTTTTCTGAAGTATTAAGTATGTATGGAAATATTATTTATTTTCATAATTACTAACAAGCGACTCTAATATCTCAGGTACAATGTGGTATAAAAGGACATGGACAGTGAATTTTCATGTCTCCCACCATGGCATATCACGCCATACCCCTCAATGTCATGTAGGGCTCTCAGGAATGAAAATATGAACACAAATATGAAAATATGAATAATAAGTAACAGTTAATTTTTCTGCTGTAACACATCATAGATTAAAAATCTTGGTGTAATTTTGTCGATAACTACATGTCCTTTCTAATACAGTCTACTATTAGTAGTCACTTAAGGAAGATAATCCAAAACATGGTCTGGATGCCATAAGGAGCTATAGGTGGGAACTGGAGGCATGCAAAAATGGATGTATAGACTTTTTCAGAATGGCAGTTTGGAGAAGAGACAGGTGGGGTTGAGCACAGTTACTGTTCTTCACAGAGGAATACAAACTGGACAGAAATTAAACAGAGTAGAATACCAGTAAAGTTAGGACAAAAAAAAGGCAGTAACAGGAGGGTACAACGTATTTCTCAATGTAGTTAAACTCTAGTTGTATAGGAAATCAGCATACAATGGCCAAATCTCATATGTTACGTGAGAAACAGAATGGCACATCTAATAATCTGCTAGTTAAATCACTGAAAAAGCAACATAGAACGTGCCTTACTGTACTAATCATACAATGAATTGAGAAAAGAGAACAGTAATACAGATGTTCAGATCACAAGTGATGACTGACATTAAAATACAGTTCCCACAAGAGTACTGCACAACAGACTTAACCCAAAGCTCAAATTCATATAAGCCAAATGAGTACTGCTATCTAATTGCATCAAAAACATATGTGAAATCACTTAAAACAAAAGTTTTAATTGACACAACTAAAATAACTATAGTTTCTCATTTCATCAAATGCAAGTAGCCTGTTTAAAATTAATACAATGAAGCCACGGTGGTACAGCGGTAGCGTTGTTGCCTCACAGAAAGAGGTTCTCCTGTTCAGTTCTCGGCTGGAGTGCCTTTTGTGTGGAGTCTGCATGTCGTCCCCGCGGTTGAGTGGCCTCCGAAACACATGTGTGAATGGGGGTGCCTTTACTGAAGGTTGGGCATTGGGGTGGCAACTCGGCACCATAAAAATTGACTGCCAATCATTAGCGGATGGGAGTTTCACTGTGGCGACCCCTAACCGAAAAGCCGAAAAGACAAACAACAACTTATAGGGTTAGTGAGGCTGATTGAGTTTGCTGATGTAAACCCCTTATCAAATGGGAATGAAAGCAGCAGACTACAGTGTGATATTGTTAGCTATGTGAAAAGACACCTAGGTTACAGAGTAAACACAGTTACATGTATGTGAGTGGGAGAATGTTGCAACAACAGAGATGGTTTTACAAACTGCTTGCATGCAAAGCTTAAATCAGATGAGCAATCCAGTTAAGATTATATGTCCCATTTTAGTAGGAGTCTGTCAGTCTGCATCTGCGCAATATCTTCACCCACTTTTTTTTTCGATGTGGAAATCAAAATAAAATAGAACTACTGAAATTTTGTAAAACTGTATCACGGGTTTCAAAAGAGTACAAGCTGTAGGGGTTTTAGTGTGCTGAAAAATGACAAAATTAGTGTTACCCCGCTGGAAGGACTGGATCACTGAAGGAAACATTACAACTGAGAAGTTGCATCACCACCTGTACCCAGGTGTACAGTTAAAGGAACCATCAATTTTTTATTTATTTTTTTTATTTTATTTTACATTTGTTGACCTGGAAAGTCCGACTGGATATATGTCCATTTTCAGTGGAGGCCCAGGAGAAAAGCTCCAAATACAGTAATCAAAATTTGAAAACATACTTAAAAAGGATTTTTGACTATTAAGACTCAACTTAAACTTTAAACATAATTAATATACATATTTTTTACAAGTACAGTCATAGAGAATAACATAACACAGAGAGTTATTACATAGCTAAACAAAAATTAATTTTATAGAGGTTTTTCATGCTGTTAAATCTCTGCTGTAACTCTGTGTTAAGGATATTCTGTCCACTGTGAAACTTCTTTTTTCTCTCCCCAGAATGGTAGTTCAGAGAAAGGACAGGGCAAAGTTACTGCTATTCTCAGAGGAATAAATACACTGGACATAACTGATTCACGCAAGGCTTATTCTCTGGAGTGCTCCTTTTTACCATCTATATAAATACTTATTCCCAACCTAGCATCCCAGACACCTTCTACATTGATGGCATGGTATTCTAGCCAAGTGACAAGACATACAGAAAGTGTACTCCACAGGAAAAGACAGCTCAGTATTTGTTTTACTGCCTTCTCTTCTTTTGGCTAACTCCTGCAGATGGTCATGGCAAGCTGGCTGATCTTTTGTTTTGATTTACTTTGTACATTGTCAAGAATTGGGGGGTGGGGGTAATAATGAGCAAGGAACCAGTCATCATCATCATCATCAGCAGCAGCATTTTTTGCATTTTCTATATGGTATCAGGGTGTCGTGTCAGTTATCAGCATCTCTCCCTAATCAGTGCCACTCGCCTACCTACTTTGACAATCATGCCTGTCACATATCTTCTCTCACACAATCCATCCATCTCTTTGCTGAAAGTCTTGGTTTCCTCTTGCCTTCTTTCGTCTGCCCAAATATTCTACACCAGATTGCCTTCTGCTTTCTGGCACATGTGCTCAAACTACTGTAATCTGTTCTCTTTGAATGTTTCTGCAATTGAAGCTACTATGGCTTCTGCTCTTATATCCTCATTTTATCCTACCACTCTTTTCAGGCACTTCATCTCCATTACCTCTAGCTTCCTTCAGTTGTTCTGCCTTTCTGCCCATATTTCAGTACCATATAGCAGTACTGATTGCAACACTGTTTTGTACACCTTACTTTTCAGCTTCATTTGCACTCTTCTGTCAGTCACTACACCTGAGACTGTATGTCAGCTTGCTGCAGCCTCTCGGATTCTAGATTTGACCTCCTCATTCAGACTTCCCTTGTCCTCAGACATCCTGCCCAGATACCTGAAGCTGTTAACCTGTTCCACTGTCTTCCCTTCTATCTCATTTCCCTGCTACTTCTGATTTCCCCAGTTTGCTGCCATAACCACTGTCTTATCTGTACTTAGTTTCATCCCATGTGCCTTCGGTTTTGCATTCCATTCTCCCTAATCTTTGTTGAAGTTCCTGTTCAGAGTCTGCCTGCAATGCCAGATTGTCTGCATACAGCAACTTTGTTAATCTGTCCCGTCTGACCTTTTTGCTAATGTAGTCCATCACCAGTATGGGCAGCAGTGGGTTCAAAGTAAAACCTTAATGTACATGCTCTCCCACTGCGAACCCCTCTGTGACACAAAGCACTGTTGGTATTTGGGTCATTGAGTGCTTGTACATAGCTTGCCCTAACTCTACCAATACCACTATTTCTGGGATTTCAAACCACCACAGGACTGCTAAAATTAGCTTTCTAAGGACCTTCTTATATGCTTTCTTCAAGTCCAAGACTGCCCAGTTGGGCTCTTTCTTCAGTTTTAGCTTCTTCTAAATTATGTGTCTCACTGCAAACACTGGGTCAGTTGTACTGCATCCTGATCTGAATCTGAACTGCTCAACAACCATCTTACTTTCAACTACTCTGTTTATTCATTTATCAATCACCGTCTCCAGGACTTTTAGGCAGTGTGATAGGAGTTTGATTCCTCTATACTACCCACAGTTTTGAATATCCCCTTTGCTCTTGAACACTGGCACTAATATGCTTATTCTCCAATCATTTGGGATATCCCTTTCTCTCCATACTGCTATGAGTACCCTCAGTAGCCATTTCTCCCCTCTGTCACCCAACATCTTAATCATATCTGCTGTGACCTCATCTGAGCCTGCTGCTTTTCCTGACTTTATTTTCCTCAGTGCTGTTCTTCCTTCTTCTACTGTAGGCTCCCCCTCTTCTCTCACCATAGGATGTGTCTGGGGCAGTACAGATTCTGTGGGGCTTTCTTCATTTAGAAGCTGCTGGAGGTACTCCTTCCATCTGCTTCAATGTCCTGTGGGGTGGTGAGCAGGTTGTTGCTGACTTCCCTTATTAGAGGTGTCTGACTATCTTTTTTATCTTTGCCTTGCAACCTGATAGAGTTTCTTTGTGCCATCCACTGAGTCACTTTCCATAAGTTGGTGGAGTGCCTCTGTTGCTTTGTTCTTTACTATTGCAACTCCTCTTTTAACCTCTTTGTTAGCCAACTAGTATTCCTTCCTAGCCTGGTCTGTCTTTTCTATCTCCCACTTTTTCCTGCACTCCTTTTTTTATTTTGATGACTTCTTGGACTTATGCATTCTACCACCAGCTTTCCTTATGTACCTTATTTTATAGATTCATAGATTGTTACTAGACTTATGACCTGGGGGGCCTTTCTAAGCCTAGCCAAGTTTTCCCAAAAGAATACAGATGTCCTGTATCCAAACAGGACATTGAGAGCCAGGCATTTATAAGCTACCTCTGTCCATAAGGGACATGGGTGTCAGGCCAGGTGTAAATTTCCTATTCCCCATCCACAGGTCTTGGTTGTGTTTAAACTGGGTAATACACAAACTCAGCTTTACATAGGTGGGAAGCCTGTTCCATAAGAGAGGCAGTCACTGGCACACACATCTTTCTCTCTCCAGCTTGTTCTGTTTAAGTTACAGACAAAATTCAGGTCCATAGCCCTTGTACTGCTGGTACTCTTTGACTTATGAATATGTAGGAGATTCTTAAGTGTGGGTTTTGCAGATGACTTGTTAGCCAGGCATAGATCACCCCTCAGCAATCTATAAGATAAGAGACTGAGTTGAAGGAAAGGGCTCTACATATGGCAGGTTTGTTACAACTTGTATTCTTTTTGTAAGGAACCCCTGAGGTCTCTGTTGTTGCTGCATGTACCTGGTCAGGTACATACCAAAGGGAGCATTGTACTCTGTGATTGGTCTGATAAGGGCAGAGTACAGTGACATAATAACATCTTTGTATCTAGATGCCATGCCCTTACTTATAAACTGTGTAACATAAAAGGATTTTCTCACCACTGTGGCCATGTGGTGGTCAAAGGTAAGGTTACTGTGTATGTGGGTACCCAGATCCCTGAACACTGGGTTAACTGTTAGGGGCATATTATCAACATGGTAATTAGATGGGATGGTTGACTTCCCAAAGGGTAAAAGTATGCATTTCTTAGCAGTGAGTTTAAGACCATGGCTTAGACTCCACTTGTTAGTCAGAGATAGACCTTCTTGAAGAATGCCAGTGTCTGCAGGGGAGTCAATGATAACCCCCAGCTTACAGTCATCTGTAAAATTAGTCAGCCATAAACCTTCAACATTTACTTCCATTTTAGAGACACAGATGCCAAAAAGGAGTGGGACAAGTACCGAGACATGAGGGACTTTGCTAGTGAATGACCTCTTGGTGGAGGTGGCCTCATGTATTTTGACCTCCTGGGTCCTATCAGTGCTCCAGTTTGCTATCCAGTGCATGATAAAAGGGTTTATACCTAAATTAGTGAGCTTGTCTATAATGCCAGTGTGAGGTATTGTATCCAACTTCTTGGCCAGGTAAAGGTAAATTGTGTGCACAATCCTACCTTCATCCAGTCCTTTGGTGACCATCTCAAAAATGTCAACCAGATTTAATAGTCATGATCTTCCTTTAAGAACACCAAACTGTAATGGGTACAGAATATGCAGGTTACCTATGTCCTCATTTATCATGTCCATGATGATTTTTTCCATGGTCTTACATATGACGCTGGTAAAACTTATGGGCCTATAGAGTTACCAGGATTGCTGGCTGGACCTCCTTTGTGCAGGTGAATGACTGTAACCATCTCACATTCCTTGAGCACAAAACCTGACTGAAGGCTCTAGCTGAAAAGTGATTCAGGTGGACCAGAGAGGTCATATTTCATGTTATTTATTAAACATCATGGGATGCTACCTGGGCACATCGATGCAGTGTATCTGGTTTTGGAAAGTGCATTGATGACTTGTTTTTTACTAATGGTGAGCGGATTTTTGTATGCAGTATTTTCCTTGGACTATCTAGTGGGGGGAAAGGGGGGAGAAATTTGAGCTGAATCTGTCAGCCAAAAGGTTGGCAATGACCTCCAGTTTAGTGTGGGTAATGCCATTTACAATAAGTTTTGCACATTGTTGTATATTTCCCCTGAGGTTACGGACATAGGTGTATAAAGCTTTGTGTTGTCCTAAGCCCAAGAAGCTATTTTTTTCTTCAAAGTTAGCCTTTCTTGTATTAATTAACCCTCTTAGCTGACTGTTTAGATAGGTAAGGGGACTTTTAGTATGTATGGTTTTGTTCCTCGTACTTTTGGTCAAGATTTTTTTCTTTTGTTGTATAATCAATTGATATTATGATTCCACCAGGGTGGCTTGCCTTTTGAGTTTGTCTTATTCTTAATAAGAGTGGGCACAGCTCACTTTATACAGCTATCAGTATGGCTGTACAGAGATTTTGTAAATAACTCGGCAAGTGCTATTGTGTTTACTGGGTTTGGGGTGGTTGGAATTTAGCCAAGGTATTGCTTATTAGAGGGAGGTTAGCCTTGAAATAGTTCCTAAAGGTTTTTGTTCTCACTGAATCCCAGGATTTATTTTTTATTTCAAGTAACACTGCCTTATGATCAGATCTGCCAAGTGGAAATACTACATTGGTTGAGGAACATTAGCCCCATGTTCTTGATTACAAGGTCAAGGATGTTTGCACCTCCTGTAGGAGAATGAACTAACTGTTTAAGAATGTTGGTATTAGCAAAGTTTTGGAATTGATGGGCTTGTGCATTAGAAGATTCACAGTCTATAAAGGAGTAGTTGAGATCCCCATGAATATTGTATTGGGTTGAATGGTAAGGGACTCTATATATTGAGATAAGTGGTATGAATTTCCTGGGACAAGGAAGGGACCTAAAATTTGCAAAGATATGGTATGACATTCTATTTATGGTGCACATGTAGGAATTCCAGTTGGTCATACATTTAATTAGTCTAGCTGTGAGGTTATTTTTAATATAGACTGAGACACATCCACATTTAGTTCCCTCCTGTGCAGTAGCTGGCTAAAGGTGTCAAAGGCTTTTTAAATTTGCATTGCTGGGGTACTCTCCATGACTTACTACTACATGGATGTTTACATTCTCCAGCATGAGGAAAGCTTGCAGCATGGAGTTTTTTTGTTAAGACTTATAGCAATAAGCAGCACCACCTTCAGATATTTATTCACAGGTTCAGTAAAGTCAGTAGGTTTATCAGTTTGCTATTGCCTAAAAAAAGGCACTATGTGGGTTGAAAAAGTCTTTCCAATATCTGAAACCTACAGGAGAAATGTATAGAATATCCATGGCAAAGCAGCATGGTCTCTTAACCATGTCCTCCTGGGCTGTCAAATACTGTACCTCCTGGACTGACACCAGAAACTAAACTAATTGGTAAAATCAATTTTCTGTTGGTAACATGGCTTCATCCTTGGAAAAGGTGGTATACTGCTCAGTGCTAACCTTATACCTGCCTGAGACACATAATCAGTGAGCTCGATCATGTCTCGCTTCATACAGTCAATGGAGGTATGTCTCAGGTCATTGACAGCAACATGGACTATGACAGAGTCATACTGGTACCTGTGGTTCAGTGAGTGCCTGTGTGACTTGATGGAGCTGAGCCCCAGAAAGGCAGCTAACCATGACTCTCTCCTTATTTAATCTGGTGTGGGGGGCATCATTGTGCCTCACAATAGAATCGCCAGTGACCAGGCAATTTGGCTGTGCACTGGTTTGTCTTAAGGGCTTAGCAGCAGAGGCATCAGATACAGTGGTACTATGTGTAGCTGTGGGTGGTGTTTTAATGGAGTGCTTACGGGATGGCTGAGGACACTTTCTTTGATTGTACTGTACACAAGGTCTTAGTGTTTTAGGATGGTCACTTGTAAGTGGATCAGTATAAGTAATTTTATGTGTTGGGTCTTTATCCTGTGTACTAGACATGGTGCAAGTGTCACTGACATCCTCTATAGGATTAGTTTTGGTTTTATGAGTAAGTTTTGTCTCCAGTATTAAAGTGCATTTATACCTCTCACATACTTTACCTGTTTTATTAAGAATAAGTGGGTTGCCAGTATACATGAGGCGAATTGCTACAATGCCTCAGAATTAAATATCTCAACAAGACTCGTCACAGAGAGAGTAAGGAAGTGCATATCCATGACTACTGATCTACTACAGAGGAGTGAGGGAAATTTAAATATTGAATAGGTCAATAACACAAGGAAGTTGAGTGTAGACCACAAACTTTGTTAATGTAAAATAACTGCTATGGAACTCAACTGCTTAAATCTGAACAAAGACACTTAAAATAACAGGAGGCACAGTGGTGTAGCTGTTAGGATTGTCACCTCATAGCAAGAGGTACTCTGATTTGATTCTTGGCTGGGTTGCCTTCTGTGCAGAGTCTGGTGTCCTCCCTACGTTTGAGTGGATTTCCTCTGGTTGTTCCACTTTTCTCCCACATTCGAAAGACATGCTTCTGGAGCATTTCTCCCTGAAACTCTGCTGAAAATGGACTCTGTCCCAGTCCATCCACGTAAATGTTAAATAAAATAAAATGAAAACTTGATAAGCAACAGTCAGCTTTGTGCAAACTAGATGCTCTAGTAGTTAAAAAGAATTGTCTAGTCAGTAATGAAGCAAGAGTTTAAACCACAAATCTTCCTAATGTGAAACAATAGGTTTGGAGCCCACAGAATATAATTCCAGTTTGAGACTAAAGGGCAGGGCCATCCCAGTTGTTGTGCACAGTAGAATGTGCTAATGAGATGGGAATAGGAGGAGTTTCATAAATCAGATTTATAGTAGGATAGGGTAACTCAAAACTTACATAGTTTAAAAGGACAACAGGAAAACATCAAACACAGACAGTAATCAGCAATAGTTAGTCAAAAAATATCAAATCAAACAAGCACTACTACAGCTAAATATAGAAGTCACTAAATATTTGTAATCATCCACTAATTAGCCGGATGTTATTCACTGCCTGCAAAAGAATTATTTTCTACCGGATCCTAGCCAACAAAAAACTTAAAATAAGATGCAATATAAGAAAAAAAGATAAAAAATAGAAGTAACCAAAACTTACATAAATAACATCAATCCAAAATCAAATGCAGACAGAGATCAGCAATAGTCAGGTCGAAAACAGCAAGTCAAACAAGCACTACTCCTAGGGTTGCCACATTTCATTGTGGCTAAAACCAGATTTATGTACCTTCCATAACCCCACCAATATTCCACCCATTTCATGACACCATTGTCACATAATCCAAGAGAGAATGTCTTTTTCTGTTTGTGATGCCTCATTTCTGTTGATTTACTATGCTTTTCATAAAAAAAAAAAAAAAAAACAGTAAATCCACAGATTTGACTAACTTCGATAGTCTGTTTCTTTTTCTTAAACAGAATATGGGAGTTTATACAGTGTTTTCTGGACTACCAGACAATCAGTTTGATTTCTGGATAGTCCAGAAAAAAATGGATAGGTGGCAATGCTAACAACTCCATACCTAGCTCAACCGCATATCTGTTCTGTAGCCCGTACTCATGTTGTTTGGATGCTCTGCCATTCTTCTTCATCTCCACCTATTTCCTTTTCTTTTTGAGGTGCTAGATTCCTGCATGCATTTTCCACACACACACACACACACACACACACACACACACACACACACACACACACACACACACACACACACACACACACACACACACACAATTACCTCACAACTGTACAGATTTTTGCAGAATGTCCTGATTTTTGCCTCATATTTTGGTCTGTTTCTCATAAAATTGTGTTTTTTTCTGGCAAATCATTGAGGGCTGAAGTCAGAAAACATAGACATACATTTAAATTTCAGACTGTAGAAAATTCATGCTAATGCAAAACCTATTATTTTATCAACTTTCTAAGTTTGTAAGAGCAACAATTAAAACATGTCCCTATTTTTGGGCCTTTGTCCTCCCATTATTTATGGCTTTGTCCAGATTTCTTGCAAGAGGCTGAGAGGTATGAGGCACACACACACACACACACACACACACACACACACACACACACACACACACACACACACACACACACACACACACATACACACAATGAGAGTGACTGAGCGATCCCAATATAAATCCCAACAAAGGAACAAAAATAGGGATGGATTTTAAATATTGCTCTTATAAACATAGTTCTTTTATATATAGTATAATAACTATATATAAAACTTTATATGTTGTGTTGTCTTCATTTTAGGGGTCGAATATGTTTTGTGGCTCCTGGTGAACTTTATTTGGTGGGAGGGGGGCCAAAATGGCTCTTTTGATAGTGAAGGTTGCAGACCCCTGGTCTAGAGTATTACTATATCTCTGTTGATTACCTCTATGATAATTCTTTCCATGGCTTTACATATATGGCTAGTAAGACTTATGGGTCTGTAGTTTCCAGGGTCTGTAGATGGCCCATCTTTGTGCAGAGGGATGACTGTTGTCTTTCTGCATTGATGAGGTACAAAGTCTGTTTGAAGGCTATAGTTAAATAGTAATTGCAGAGGCCCTGTTAGGTTATGTTTCATGCTATTTTGAAGGCATCCAGGGATATTGTCTTGGTCCACTGATGCAGTGTTCTTGGTCTTAGAGAGAGCATTAAGGAGCTGTTCCCTAATGAAAGCAGGGGCAGTTATATTTGAGGATATTTCCTGAGGGAAGGTTGAGGGGAGAGAGGGGTAAAGTTGGAGCTGAATTTATCAGCCAGGAGGTTTGCTATATCTTTTGGCTCAGTACAGGTGGCTCCATTTACCAGCTGAGACCAGCTATGTTATATGGGTTGGAGACAGTGGCATTGACAAAAAGGCAGGAGTTAGAGCTGGATGTGGCAGAGTTAAAGATGTTAAGATTTGCACCGGGTGTGATGAGGGTGGACAGGATCAGGAATAAGTATATTAGAGGGTCAGCCCAGGTTGGAAGGTTTGGAGACAAAGCCAGAGAGGCAAGATTATGTTGGTTTGGACATGTGCTGAGGAGGGATGCTGAGTATATTTGGAAAAAGATGCTAAGGATGAAGCTACCAGGTAACAGGAAAAGAGGAAGGCCTAAGATAAGGTTTATGGATGTGGTGAGAGAGGACATGCAGGTGGTTGGTGTGACAGAGCAAGATGCAGAGGACAGGAAGAAATGGAAACAGATGATCTGCTGTGGCGACCCCTAATGGGAACAGCCGAAAGAAAATGATGATGAGGTGGCTCCATTTACAATAAGCTCTGCACACAATTGTGTACTGCCTTTTAGGTTGGGGACATAGCTAAAGAATGCTTTGTGGTTATCCTTGGCCTGGGAGGCCAAACTTACCTCAAATTAGGCTTTTGTAGACTTTATTTTTCCTCTGAGTTGTTTGTTTAGTTTAAGACTGCTTTTATCCTGCTGGATGCTGCACCTCCTAATTTTTGCCATGATTTTTTCCTCCTGTTATACAGCCGATTGATTTTGTGATTCCACCAGGGTGGCTTGTTTTTTGAGTTAGATCTGTACTTCTTCCTGGTGGGTGCAGGTGCCTCTATGCGATACATTATGGATACATATTGGAGAAAAGTCTATGAAGTCTCCTATGAACATCGAAATCAGTGCACATATCTGTTATATATACCCAGAGATGCTTGTACAGGATTTCTGTGAACAGTTCTGCATAGGCAGCAGTGTCCTCAAGGTGTATGGGGGCTTGAAATTTTGCCAGGTTCTCACTTAATAGTAGGAGGTTAGGCTTAAAATAGTTCCTGAATATTTCAGGTTTAGCTGGGGGTCAAGGTTTTATTTTTACTTCAAAGGAGACCATTTTGTGGTCTGACCTTACCAGGGAAGGCATTACAGTAGGGAGTGTGCAGCAGTCTCCCATATTAGTGAGGGCCAGATCCAGTATGACTGCACTTCTGGTTGGTGTATTGACTATCTGGTCCAGGGAGTTTCTGTTTACAAAATCCAGGAATCTTTGTGCATGTATGTCTGGTGTCATACAGGATTCCCAGTTAATAGAGGGGTAAATAAAGTCACCCATATATATGGTATAGGATTGGATGGTTACTGTTTCTAATAAGTTCAAGTTCATGGTATGGGTTTCCTGGGTCATAGAGGGGGGAACCTATAGCTTGCAATGAAGTGGTGCTGGATTTTACCTATGGTGATTTGAACATGGAGCAGCTCAAGTGCATTGTCCTGTTTGACCAACCTTGAAGTATATTTATTTTTGATGTAAATAAAGACGCCTCTACCTTTAGTCCCTGCCTTTAAAGCAGCTGACCTAAATGTGTGGAAGGCATTATAACCTTGCACTGCTGGTGTGCTCTTCGCAGCTTTAAACCATGTGTCAGTGACCACTCAGACTTCAGCATTCTGTAGGGTAAATAGAGCTTCTAGGGAGTGGAGTTTTTTTTGTTTAGACTCCTAGCATTGAGCAGTAACACCTTTAGATTTTTTTGGTTTTGATTTTCTATGTCAGAAATACTTTCAGTTTGGCATTGCTTAAAAAAGGCACTATGGGTGAAGACAATGTTTTAGCTAAAATTCAAAAGCTTAGATAGGAGAGGTGTAGACCATCCCTGATAAAGCAGCGTGGTCTGTTGACCATCTCTTTCCATGCTGACAAATATTGCACCCACTTAGAATGACACCAGAAACTAAGCCAATTATTTAAAGTCAATCATGTTTTATTCACATTGTGGCATCATCCTTGGAGAAGATAACATGCTGCTCAGTGCTCCTACTACTATTGGAACTGTCTGGGTATCTTTCTTCCACATTCCTCTTGTTTCTGCTTGCAAATCCTGATATTTTATGACTGTGTGTGTCTCTGCATGCAAGACACTGTAGTCACTGGGTGTAGCAATTTTAATGATCAGTGCTACTTTTGTCTTCTTTTCATGGATCACTGTATCTAGTTTTCTCCACCTATCTTTTGAACTGTTAGCAATGGGTGATCCCATGTGATGTACACTTTATTTTCTATGATGCTTTGTGGCTCATGTTTCCAGTGTTTGTCATCTACTTCAGTATTATAAAGTGTGCATAATGCCCAGTGCAAGAGTCTTGCCACATCATTATACCTTTCGGTATGCAGTCCTTCTACCATTAGTATGTCACAGCCAGCAACAAGTTGTGCAACTCTTTCCAATTCCGTTTTACAAAACCTATATTTGTCTGTTTCTCCCACATGTTCAATAGACCTTGTAAACCAATGTGTATGTAGCCCACTATCTTATATAAGCCTAGCCCAAAGGTACCCTAACTTTTGCCACCCAAGAAAATTATTTTCCTGTGCCACTGTCGAGCAGAGCCACAGAAGTGACCCCCGGGATGAATTTCCTATCTCCCATCCAATCATCAAGATTTTTCTTGAAGAGTGCTAATGAGTAGCTTTGTTTGATATAGATAGGCAGTTTGTTCTAGAGTATGGGAAGTCTCTGGGACAGGAATCTATCCCTCCAGCATGTCCTATTTATTGTGGTGACAAGGTTTAGGTCCCTGGAGCATGTAGCTTGGAGGGATTGGGATTTCTTTAAGTGGAGCATGTCCAAAAGCTCTGGGTTTGACATAGCTTTGTGTGTTAAGCAGAGATTGCCTCTGAGTATGCAATATGCAATGGAGTAAAGCTGCAGTTTTTTGAGACGGTCTGTGTAGGGCATCTGTTTGAGGCCGGTAATCCTCTTTGTGAGGTATATCTGCGGCCTTTCCAGTTGTTGTAGATGTCTTGTGAGGTACATACCAAAAGGGGCATTGTACTCTATAATGGGTCTAATGAGTGATGAGTAGAGGGGAACAATGACATCTTTTTTCCTGGATGAGAAACCTTTTGTGATGAGGTGTGCCACATAGAAGGATTTCCTGACTACTGTGGCAATGTGATTATCAAAGGAGAGACTACTGTCCACCTGTGTCCCAAGGTCTCTTATCACACTTTCAGTGTTAAGTAGACTACCGCCTATGTGGTAGTTCATGGGTACAGAGTTTTTAGCAAAATGAATGACAATGCACTTTTTGGCATTGAGCTTGAGGCCATGGCTTTGACACCAAGCATCTGTCTCAGCGAGGCCCTTTTGTAGGATGTCCACGTCTTTTGGAGTTTTTGATTATGGCTCCTAGTTTGCAGTCATCTGTGAACTTCATTAACCAAAGACCTTCTGTGTTAGCCTGTACTTCAGAGAAGTAAATACCAAACAGGAGAGGAACCAGGACTGAATCCTGTGGTACTCCACTTGTCACTGGTCTGAAGTTGGATTTGGAGTCTGCTACTTTAACAGTGTGGGTTCTGTCAGTGAGCCAGTTGGCAACCCATCTTGTGACATAGGGATTTATACCTAGTTTAGTGAGTTTATCTATAACTCCAGAGTGGGGGATGGTGTTGAAAGCCTTGGCGAGATCTAGATAGGCTGTGTGAACCACCTTACCCTCATCTACGGCTTTGGTGACCACTTGGTTTAGGAGACATGATTTGCCTTTTACAAACCGGAACTGGGTGGGGTTCTGAGTTTGGAGATTACCAATGTCATTGTCTGTAAGTTCCATGATGATATGTTCCATAGCCTTGCAGACCAGGCTCATCAGGCTAATGGGGCGGTAGTTTCCGGGGTCCATGGTGGATCCCCCTTTGTGGAGTGAGATAACCGTCACTGTGCACCATTCAGTGGACACATAGCCTGAGGTGAGGCTATGATTGAACATGGTACTTAGGTGGGGTGCCAATTCGTTCTGTAGTTCAAATAGAATGCAGCCTGGGATATTGTCAGGTCCCATGGATGCTGTGTTCTTGGCTTTGGAGAGTGTGTTTTTACCTGTGCAACTGTTATTAGAGGGACTTTGCATTCTTCCGGTACAGACATGGGCTCTTTAGGGGATGAGAGGGGGGTAAAGTTAGCACTGAACCTATCTGCCAGGATGTTGGCAATATCAGTTGGTTCTGTATATTTAGTGCCATTGTGCTGTAACTCATAGCAGATCTGAGTGTTGCCATTGGGATTCTTGACATAGCTATAGAATGCTTTGTGGTTGTCTTTAGAGTCAGTGGCGATTTTGTTTTCCTAACTAGCTTTGGAGGACTTTATGAGAGATTTCAGCTTCTTACTGAGGCTGACCAGGGAGTTCCTCCAATCATGGGATTTTACTCTTTTTTGCAACAGTTTCTTTCTTCTGTTGTAGTTTGTCTATAGCAGGGGACCACCAGATCAGCTTCCTTTTTTTGGAGGATAGCATCTTGGTTCTGTTAGGGATTGCATGATCCATGCACTCGTGTAAGTGCTTATAAAGTGCATTTGTGTAGGATTCAGCAGTCGTACCTCTATTGTCTGTCAGCATGGGTGTCATGAAGTTTGCCACTTCTGTCTTAAGAAGCATGAAGTTGGCTTTGGATAAAATATTTACGGTGGTTTCCCAAATGGAGGGTGGGGGAGGGATGTGGATGTCTAGGGTGATTAGCTTGTGGTCAGATCTGACCAATGAGGAATTGACCTCTGGTGTGGAGAACCGGTTGCCCATGTTGGTAATGACCAGGTCTAGGATATTGCTGCCCCTGGTGGGGGTGTGGATAAGTTGATCCAAGGCATTGGAATTTATGAATTCCAGAAAACATTGAGCACAAGAGTTGGTACATGAGTAGTTTTCCCAGTTAGTGGTGGAGTAGTTGCAATCGCCCATTATTAGGGTGTTAGGTTGTACCCTAATATTTTCCAGTTTATCAAGAAATGAGGAGTGGGAATCCTGGGGCATGGTGGGAGATCTGTAGCAAGCTACAATTTGGATTGCTGTCTTGCCCAGAGTTAGTTGCACTTGAATAATCTCAGATGCATTATGCTGAGCAACTAGCCTGGAGGTGTGGATATCCTTAATGAATATGGACACGCTTCTGCCTTTAGTGTTTCGGTCCAGGTTAGGTGGCTGAAAGGTGTGGTATGAATTATAGCCTGGTAATGCAGGGGTGCTCTCTGGAGCCTTGAACCATCCAGGAGTTTTCTATACTTGCAACTGTATTTATGCATTTTCCACATTTCTTTCCTTTTCATCTGATCCTTCACTTTATATTCTTTCTTTTGCTTTTTGGCATATACAGCTGCTGCCTGACTTTTATCTACTTCTGGTTTGATTTCCATTCCCACTCAACACCGCTATGCGTCTGCTAGACTAAGAAGGGAAGTCATCTTAGATTGATTCTACTCATGCTTTAAAACTTTCACTATGTTTGGGTCTTGTGAGGTCAGCAGATATGTATGCAGTCCCTTGATTGCAGATCTATACATGTAATCAGTTTTAGGGAAGCAAGCCCAGACCTCCTTCGCAACAGGGAAGATAAAATCTTGGTATGCACTGATTTTTATAAATCATTTGGTGAGCATGAAGCATCCTTCTTGTTCTCCTGTCTAATGTATCCAACACCTTTTGGGGCCAGTCAATCATTCCAGAATAGGAAATGAGGACAGGAAGAGCACATTGGTTTACAGCTTGAATTTTGTTCCCAGATGTCAGCGCTGTTTTCAGGATTAATTTAAGTCTCCTAAAATAATCATTACTAAGTTTTATTTGCATTTGTGCCTGTTTTATTGTTGGTTCTTCATCATTTCCCAATTATTTATACAGTCCCTCTTGCTCAAGTTCTTTTATTTCACATTCTTGTCCCAAACTGATGTTTTCTTGGTGCTGCAGCTTTCCTGCTTTAAAGGTTGCTTTTGCACATTTATCAAGACCAAATAATATTCTTATATTATCTGAAAAAGTTTTGACTACTTGCAGTTGTGCTTTCAGTTCCTCATCTGATGAGCTATACAGTTTTAAATCATCAACAAAAAGAAAATGAGAAGTCTTTAAATTTTGTTGCTTTCTGGGAGCTAAACTATTACCATGACCTAATCTATTAAGCAGACAACTTAGTGGGTTAAGGGCAAGGCAAAAGAGCACAGGTGACAGAGAGTCACCCTGGAAGATCCCCCTTTGGATTTTATCCCTGGAATAATAATTTGCCTTTTATCATGGCTTAACTGCAAAGTGGTTTGCCACTGTTTCATGGTTACTGTAAGTAGTCAATCAGTGTAGGGTGTAGCTTATACATTTTAAGCACTCTTTTATCCATGAATATGGGATACTGTCAAATGCTTTTTTGCAGTCAATCCATGCCATATTTACATTCTACCTCTTTTTACAGTTCTCCACTATGACTTTATTTAACATCAAATTATTTTTTTGTTCCATATGACTTTCTTTTATTGCCCTTTCTTTCTATTGCCATAACTGGGTTTTCTTCTAAATGACTATAAACTCTGTCAGCATCAATTCTAGTGTATAGTTTATACATCATTAGAAGGCAAGTTATTGGTCTATACGTTTTAGGGTAGCTTACATGTTCACTCAAGTAGGAGCATTGTTTTACCTGTTATTAGCCAGATTGGTGTCTGTTCGGGGTGCGCATATAAACAGTTCTTATTCATGGCTAAATTAAAGATGTTAATACCTTTAACCAGAAATTAGGTACTGCATCTGGGCCTGGGCTTTTCCAATTAAAGGCTTTTCTTAACTTTGTTTCAATATCTCTCTGGCTGTTACTTCATCCCATTTCATATCATGTACTTTTGATCTTCTTATTCTTTCTTTTACTTCTTCTATCCATTTAGCATCTTTGTTATGTTCCACAGGATCTTCATAAATACTTTTCCATATTATATCTATTTCTTCTTTTTTTGGAGGTTTTTCAACTCCTTTTACCTTGTTTCCCAGTTCTCTATAAAACTTTTTTGGGTCAGCAATAAATTGTTTATTGTGTACTTTTCCTTTATATTTATCTGCACATCTTTAAAGTTTTTCTGCCTGTGCTGATATTTTTAGTTTATTTGCGATAGTGCATGATAAATCCTGATCTGTTATAATACTGCTCATTGCTTTTATCACATCTATCTTTCTGAGTACTTTTGTTGATCTGTTCCCTCTTCTATAGTCTTCTAACAGTGACACGTCTTGTCTTAACTGCTTTATACTTTTCTCTATTCGGTACTCCCACAATGGTATTCACTTTTTCCCCATCCTTTCCCCTACTACCCTGTGTTCTTGTGGTAGAACTTTATCTGTTATTAATTTAGCTGCACTGTAATAATTCCTGTTTACTTCTGTTATATTGCATGGATCTCTATGCACAGACCTAATTACTGTGTTCACTTGTTTTATCCAACTTCTGACTTTCTGGATTTTATTGACCTTCTGTAGTCTATTCCTTTCATTGATCTTAATATGTATATCTAACTCTATTAAATTAAGCAACTTTTCTCTTAGCTCATTTTCTTCCAAATTGAGGGCATCTTCTTTGTTCTCCATTGCTTGCAGATATTCTATAGATAGCTAATACAACAAAAAAATAAAATAATAAAATACCACCAAGACCAACGATCCAAGAAGTAAGCAAATTTAATGAAACACTTAGCACCTCAGCTTATACAACCTTACAAAGAGTTTTAGGGTCCGGTTGCAGGTACATATTAGGGACATAAAAAATAAAAAAATTAGAGAGCCCCCTTGAGAGTCATTTTTTGACAGCACACAACTCTAATCCTGATTCTCTTAGGGGTTGTGTCTTGGAAAAATTGCAAGTTGGCATAGGTGAATGTGTGTCTTTAAAAAACAAACTCTTAAAAAAAGAAACCCTGCTGATTTTAAAGTATGGTACTTTGGAGCCTCAGGGACTCAACAAAGAATGTAATTGGATGTATGTGATTTGAATTGTATGCTTAATTGATTGTTTTGTGCAATATGCTGCATATAAGCAAACAATATTTTGTAGTGTTTTTGCTCTTGGAAGGCTGTGTAAGTCAAGATGCCAAGTGTTTCATTCAATTCACTTCTTGGATCGGTGATCTTGATGGTATTTTATTCTATAGATATATAGCATCTTCCTGTGGCACATTTTCTTCAGTTTCATCCTGTGTCATCCATTGCTCTGTCATATGGGAACTCACAGGCCTATCACTTCTCAACGTAAATTATATCACAGTTGCCACAGTTTCCTTTTCCTTCCCTTGCTGTCCAGTTTCAAGTGAATGTTTATACTGGTTTCCTGTGGAAGGCTCCAAAATATTTTTTCAAATCTAATTCAGAGTATCCATACCTCCCTTCTATTGGTCCAGTGGTAGGGCTGCCTGAACACGCCACCGTACACCATTCTGGGTGCTCCCTCCCTGCCATTAGGGTGTAAAGACTACCTCCAGACAAACCCAAGAAGACACCCTGAATCCTGCCTGGCAGCCAGGCTTCAAAAGAGAGCTACCACTGTGTGAACAGACAAAAGTTTGAATTACACCATTCTGGGTGCTCCCTTCCTGCCATTAGAGTGTAAAGACTACCTCCAGACAAACCCAAGAAGACACCCTGAATCCTGCCTGGCAGCCAGGCTTCAAAAGAGAGCTGCCACTGTGTGAACAGACAAGAGTTTGAATGTATGTAGCCTACAACCAAATACTTGTGAATTAATTAATTATACCTATATGTGCTAACTCCCCTTCCGTGTGTGTGTTTTTTTAGCAACCTACCGCAGACCACTAGCCACCCCCCCCCCCCAGTTTTCTTTATCTTAGACTAAAGTTCTAAATAAGAGACATTGCTATTTATACTAGACACTATAGCTTTCTGCCACTAGGTGGCAGCATATACCACCTAAAGGTAGTACCTTTTCTCTGCAGACATTTTTCCCTTTGTAACCAAAAAGACTGTATTAATATAAATCCTACTCTCAATCCTCCCAGCTATTATATATCCACTCCCTTGTGTAGCTACCCACTTTCACAAATATTAACCTATACTAGCCTCAGTGTATATCTAGTTAAGCTTACCTTCTTGCCCAGTCTTTATACCTACAGATGCTGATACTTTTTTTTCAGCTGAAATCAGTTCTCCTAATCCCTCCTCCTCCTCCTAGGTATCCTTTCCACCCACTTTCCGCCCCTCTAGCCTAGTCACATCCCTCTTGCCTATCCTCTTCCCTGTAGCAAGGTTTCCCCCTGGAAAGTCTACTTCTAACCATCTCTGTGGCGCCATTTTCAAATCTAATTCAGAGCATCAACACCTCCCTTCTATCAGTCCAGCGGTAGGGCTGCTTGAACACGCCACTGGTAGGTTTTGTTTTTATTTACCAATCTACACCAATATCTGTATTAAAGCAACAGCGGATAGTGCTTGACCTCCACAGAATACAGTGTTACTGTTGGTATACATGTACAGCGTTACTGTTGGTTTATGTGCTTTGTATTTATAATATGAGCCAGCGCTGACTGTAATATAGCGGGTTTATGCATTTGCTATAACGATTTACTATTGTATAGCAATTTCCAATGGATACCGCCTCGACATAGATACCTATCATATTTTCTCTGGGGTTAGTGTGGTTCGTTTGTGCTGTTGAGTTGTTGTTCTGACTAAACTTGGGCTTCCGCTAAAACGACTAGCAAAACAACACCAAATGGGCATTTACTGAATGCTATTGAGGCATTTGTGCTGTCTTTTTCTTATACTTATATCCAAACTGCTAGTAAATCAATTACCAAACAGACGCCAACAACGACGTGTGTAGACCACCGTTCTCATCAATGGCCTTGCGTTTAAAGTACTGTAATTCATCTTCCATAAAGACGCCAACATTGGGCTTTACAGGACATTTAAAGTACTGAAATCCATCTTCCATAAAGATGCCAACATTGGGCTTTACAAATGTACATGTTTACTGAGCCAGTTTGTTAATCACACACATTGCAAACATACACTTTTGGTTAACCCGATGTATTACAGGCTCTGCTATCATTAATCACTGGTATGTACATCCCAGTTGTGTACTTTTGCCTAATGCTGTCGATCCCTTCCTCCAAAAAGGGACTAAGATATTTGTACTAAGAACTGTGGTAAAACTATTAGTACTGAGATCATACTGCCTATTATACTAGTATTGTAGTGCGCCTGTTATATTGCATTGTGATTATACTGCATACCTTGCATTGTCTATGGTCTTTGTCTACTGCTTTTTTATAGCTACCTCTCTTACCTTACCTTCCCTGCACATTTGCCTTTTTTCTACACCTATCCCTCCTCTGAATATCTCTTACATTCTGCCTTACCCTTCCACCTTTTACTACATCCTTTACTATTCACCTAACTCAGTCTCTATCCATCTTTGTCTTGCATATCTATTTTCCATTTATCTAACTCACTGACTCTCTCTCTATCTTACAGTACACAATTCTGGGTGCTCCCTCCCTGGCATTAGGGTGTAAAGACTACCTCCAGACAAACCCAAGAAGACACCCTGAATCCTGCCTGGCAGCCAGGCTTCAAAAGAGAGCTACCTCTGTGTGAACAGACAAGAGTTTGAATGTATGTAGCCTACAACCAAATACTTGTGAATTAATTAATTATACCTATATGTGCTAACTCCCCTTCCATGTGTGTGTTTTATTAGCAACCTACCGCAGACCACTAGCCACTGTCCCCCCTCCAGTTTTCTTTATCTTAGACTAAAGTTCTAAATAAGAGACATTGCTATTTCTGGTAGACACTATCCCTTTCTGCCTAGTTGGCAGCATATACTACCTAAAGGTAGTACCTTTTCTCTGAAGACATTTTTCCCTTCATAACCAAAAGTACTGTATTAATATAAATCCTACTCTCAATCCCCCCAGCTATTATATATCCACTCCCTTGTGTAACTACCCACTTTCACAAATATTAACCTATACTAGCCTCAGTGTATATCTAGTTAAGCTTACCTTCTTGCCCAGTCTTTATACCTACAGATGCTGATACTTTTTTTCTGCTGAAGTCAGTTATCTTGCTCTTGCCCGCTCCGTTCGCCCTTCGGGCTCACTCCGCTCCCCTACCCTACCCCCAAATCTCACCCACCCCAGTATACCTAGCTTTATTCTAACCCTGTATCTCCTCCCCTTCCCCTTAGCCAATCCTGATCTCTACCCCTCCCCCTAACATTCATCAGTTAAGTAATCCTCCCCCATCTCCATACCTTTCCTGTCTGTACTCTTAACCTTACTCCTCCCCTTCTCTCTAAACACTCCCCTTTCATTCCAGCTTTCTGCTCCAATTTTAATTTTCTCTTATTAAAAATGACTCCTCCACTTCCACAAACTTCTCTCATCTTTTATATAAGCATTCTCCTCCTAATAACTGTCTTCAATGCAACCTCCTATTCCTCTTACAAACTACCCTCCCCCTCCTTTTCTCCCCCACCTTCTCCACTCTCCCCCATCCCCGCCCCATCACTTCTCACTTCCACAACATATCCTCCTCTCTACTTCAACCTAACCCTCTTCACTATTTTAAACTAAAACTTCTAACCATTTCATTTAATCCTCCTACAACCAAAGGGAAATTGTCTGTCCTACTATATACTAGTTGCAAACCAAATGTCCTGCTCTATTCTTTCTATAACTGGCTTGCTCTAGCAGGAGACATTCACCCCAACCCTGGACCCAAGACTAGCAACAATCTCACTCCCCCTATCTCTTCAAATAGTACCTACCACAAATACCTCAAACTCATTACCATTAACACCCAGAGTATAAAAAACAAAAGAACACTCTTCCATGCTTGGCTCAACCATACTCTACCAGATATAGTAGCAGTCTCAGAGACATGGCTAAAACCCCACATTACTGACTCTGAGATTGTACCCCCTGGCTTTCAAGCACTAAGATGCGACCGCCAAAACAAAAAAGGAGGAGGAGTAGCCTTAATCTATAATAGCCTACTGAACCTCTGTCCTTACCAGAATCCCATTCCTTAGTTCAACAATGCTGAACTAGTCATAGGAATTCTTAAAATGAATAACTGCAAAGTATTTGTGTTATGGCCATTTATATCCCCCTAGAGATAACACTACCACTCTAGAAAACATACTCTTATGGGCCACAACCAACATTAAACTAGAGACAAACATATTAGGTGACGTGAACATTGACTGGAATAGAATCAATAACAATAACCCTTCCCTATCTGTCAATCTATTTCATTTCACACAACTAATAAATGACATTACCAGACCTAACAGAAACAACCCCCCAGGGTCCACTCTGTCCTGGATCTTAGTCTCCCACCCAAATAAGATCTCTCACTCTGGTATACTACCAGACACAATGAGTGACCATCTCCCAGCCTTCATTCACCGAGCTACTCACCACTCCCCTCACCAACACCAATACACTCACACTCGTAACCATACTAATTTTAACCCTTCTATATTCTCCAAAACCCTTAAACTAACAAATTGGGACAACCTAAAAACTCTTCCACTAGATAAGGTCTTAGACTCCTTCAATAGTACCTTCCTTTGGCATCCTAAACACCCAAGCTTCACCTAGAACAAAACAAATAAAACCCAACTCCTCCCCTTGGCTAACAAAGGACACCAAAACACTTATGCTACAAAGAGACAAGACCTGGAAACTTTACAACAAAAATAAGCACCCTGCTATGCTCCTTAAATATAGGCAACTCCACAATCTAACCAAAAAGCATGTTACAAATGATAATAAATCTTACTTCACCAAACTACAGGCTACCCACACCAAAAATCCTAAACAATTCTGGAAATCCATCAACTCTCTTTTGTATCCCGGTACCAAATCCAACCTCTGCCCTGACAACAATAAAACTGACACAGAAATTGCCACCCTTTTTAACTCCTTCTTTATTGACTCTATAGCTGAACTTACCAAGACCTTCTCCAACCACATCTCCTCCCCTCCTCTCAATCCTAATTCCCCTTCCTCTTCCCAACCCTCCACTCCTAATCCTTCCCCCCTTTTCATCTAAAACCCGTCTCAACCTCCTACATCAAAAAGCTTCTTTCCAAACTTAAGCTATGCTCCAATGCTCCTGACAATATTCCCTCACTCTTTCTCAAGCTCTCTGCAGATGGTATTGCCACCCCCATCAGCATTCTCATCAATAGGTCTATCCAGGAATCTTATGTCCCCAAATTATGGCATGCTGCCTTTATCTTACCCCTCTACAAAGGAGGCAAAAAATAATAGCATCTCTAACTTCCGACCCATAGCCATTCTTTCCCCAATTTCATAAATCCTTGAAAATGCATCCGCCAACAACTCATGCCCTACCTCATCAATAATCAACTCCTCACCCCTACACAACATGGCTTCCATCCTGGCCATAGTACAATAACTGCTCTCCTATCTTTCTTAGACATAGTTAACCATGCCCGGGACTCTGGAAAAACTTTCTCCACTGTCCTTCTCGATCTATCCAAGGCATTTGACATTATCTCTCATACCCATCTTCTAAATCACCTTTCTAACCTCAATCTCTCTCAAAAATCCCTTATATGGTTCAATAGTTATCTCTCTGACAGATCCCAGCTGTGAAATGCCAAACTGGTAACTCAACCTTCTTACCTACCCCAACAGGGGCCCCCCAGGGGTCTATACTCGGACCAATGCTCTTTAATATGTTCATCAATAGTTTTGATGTTGCAATTCCAAACACTCAAATAGTGCAATATGCAGACGACTCCACTTTAGTCTGCTCTGCTCACAGCCTTCCCAAGCTCCAGGCAAAAACCCAATTGGCCTTTACAACTACAGAGAACTGGGTGCTTCAAAACCATCTCTCCCTTAATGCCAATAAATCCAAAATACTTCTTTTCTCCCCCTCAAAAGCCATCTCTCTCAGCAAACAATCATTCAATATCATTAGCCATACCAACTCCACTATATAAGTCATTCCTTTTGCAAAACTTCTTGGGGTTACCATTAATGAACACCTGAAATTTGATACACATGTCCAACTAAATATTGAGAGCTCATCAGAAATTTGGTATGCTATACAGAAACTCTTACTTTCTCTCCCCTTCTACAAGGCAAACTCTCTCCATGACCTACTTACTACCATCACTACTGTACGGTGCTCCACTATTAACAAACCTCTCTTCCACCATCTCTGCAAAACTAGAAATCTGTTGCAACAAAATCTCTAAATTCGCTACTAAATCTAACCACTCCTCCCATCATTGTAGCTCTCTCCAAATGCTAAACTGGCTAGAGCTTCCCAACTACCTTGACTACCTCCAGCTCACTACAGCCCACAAATTAATCTTTAAACCTACTGCATGTCCTGCTCTAGCAAATATCTTACACACCTCACAGACCCCTGAGATCTGCCCAACAAAATCTAATTTCTGTATACAAATCAAAACGTCCCGCTGGCCAGTTTCTCCTATCCTTTTCCTTAGCCAAAAAATGGAATTCTCTCCCACCCTCACTACGAATCTCTAAAAACTTTGAACACTTCAAATCCCTGCTCCATTCTTGCCTCTCCCATAATTGGAAATGGAATTGCACCCTATGTACATAATCCTGCTAATGCCCCTATTCTGCTAATTGCCTCCTATACATGTATTTCCACATGTACCTCTACACCTTGCTGTTTTTCCTCTACAGCTTCCCCTCTCCGAATCGAACGTAATATAACATCAAAACCTTGAATGTATATAATGTAAATGCTGTACATAGCTTTGTAACTCTACTCTCTCTCCCTATCTGGAAATGTTCTCTTTCCTTTCTACCTACATATAAGGTTCATGCTAAGAGATACTGCTAACTAGCTACTATATTCATCCCTGACATGTGTGAACTCCACCTTTGCTACTAAACAACTGCCTCTGTCTACTTACACCAGATTTCTTTTTCTTCTAAACAACCACCTCCCTCTCCACTACTCAACTGCCCCTCTTTTCTTTCACCAGAATCCTGAATGTATACTTAGTACACACTGCACTTTCCTTCTTTATTTCTCCCACATACTACTAAACCTAGACTTCTATCTTTCAAATACTCAGTCTTTGCAACTACTAACAAAAGACTTACAATTTCATAGTTTTTAAATATGTGTCAGCTTATTCCACTGCCTCAGTTCAACTTTATGCTGTGCAAATGGCTCTCTAAGCAACTACATATATGTCATGAAGGGTATTCATTTTTTTTCATTGTATTTTGCTATATCTCAGTATATAATTCTACATTTGTTTTAAATAATCATGTTTGATTTTCTTGTATGTAATATGGAGCTTTTCTCCCCGGTCCTCCACTGAAAACGGACTCCTTGAGCCCAGTGGACCTCCCCAGTTATCAAACTGGAAATAAATAAATAAATAACTATCTTCATATGGCAACTGCCCAGTTGCTTCTCATTCCACAGATTTCTCCTTAATTTGGATGTTTATTGCTCTATCCTGCTGTGGTGTTTTGTGAGTTAGATTTTCTACACTGAATCCTTCACTTTGCAGGTGCTCCATAACCTCAGCTTTTATTTCTTTAACTTCTTCATTATTAATCTTCTTTTTTACTTTTCCTCTTTGTCTTATTTTTTTTTTTGTATTGTAAAGTTTTCCATATCCGGATTCCTTTACCTGTATTTCTCTTCAAATATCTTCAGTGCTGCTCTTTTTGTACTGATTAGTTTTGCTTTCTCCTTTGCATAAATATTACACCATATTAAATCTCTTTTTCTTTCCCATGTCCATATTTCGTCTTCAGATGTCTCCTGATCTTCCTGTTTCTCCTTACTTTGGGGACACCTTGCTTCATGCTGTGATGTAACCTGTGTTAAACCTTCTACACCAAATCCTTCACTTTGCAGGCATTCCATAACTTCAACTTCTATTGTTTTAACTTCTACTTTACTAATCCTCTTTTCTACATTCCATCTTTGTGGTATTATTTACTCACTTTAAGGTATAGTTGATGTACAGCTAACTTCAAAGGTAACCTGTCACCTGCTGGCACTGTGGAGGAGTAGATTGCTATTACCATATACCTATGTTATCATTAATCTGTATAAATTAACTTTTACATGTTGTCAGTCCTTTTTTTTGGTAAATTGTCTGCATTATAATCTGTCTGTGACACAAAGGAGGGAGATGGAATTCAACAATATACATACAGAAATGGGTAAAAGAGCACCACTGACAAGGAGGTTTTCCCCGTATGCAGTAATAACATATGGATAAAAAGGAACCAGTCTCTGTGAGCTATAGATACAAATGGAGTGAAAATATATCTGTAGTGTTATTTCTGATTAACCTGCAATATCTGTGGTATGTTAGTGGAAACCAATGACTTCTGAGCATTTTCGTAAGTTGTATGTTCACTGGCTAGTTTATACATACTTTCTGATGCTTAATAATATAGTAGTAGTTGTTAGCGCATGTGGTCTGATAGAAAGGACATGAGGATGGTTCACGGTTTATTGTGTCGATATGTTGCTACGAGTGCATAACAGTTCATTTTAATATGTTGACTTCTTTCTGCTTCTGTTTCTATATAACTTCCATTACGTGTGTGGAATACCATATTATGAGAGTAACATTTGTTAGGATGTGTATCACTGACTGTGGTTGTATGTGACAGGCATCTGGCATCATTGGAGAACACATGCTCATTCTGTTTAGATGTGCATGCAACTGTGGAACACCATTACTATGGCACATTGGTTGTGTGGTTATCCATAACTTGTTATGATATCCACTGCCATGGATTCAAATACCACATGTGACCTATGCAACTTTTAATAGATTGTACATGTGATGATGTTGTTACTTCTTTTTTATTACATATTCAGACATTTTTCATATTTATTCTGATTATTCATATTAGTAATACAAATGAAATGATTGTTTAGCACAGCTTTGCTTTGTAAATAAGAGGTGCGATATTCATAGGTTCCTAGGTTCACAGGTGTGTATTAGGCTAATGGCCCTGGAGCCTTTACAAGCCTAGCCCATAGAAGTGCCCTGGCATCGTGCATCCCGATGTTAGTTCCCAGTGCCTCTATCAAGTAGAGCCACTGGAGTGAACCACGGGGGTGAACTTTCTGTTACCCATCCACTCATCAAGATTTCTCTTGAAGAGGAACAGCGAGGTGCTCTGCTTGACATGTATGGGAAGTCTATTCCAGAGCATGGGCAGTCTCTGAGTGAGGAAGCTGTCCCTCCAGCATATCCTGTTGATTGTGGTAATGAGGTTGAGGTCTCTGGAGCATGTGGTGTGGTGGGATAGGGATTTCTTTAGATGTAGCATTTTTAACAGAGCTGGGTCAGACATGACTTTGTAAGTCAAGCAGAGATTGTCTCTAAGTAGGCAATATGAGACAGAGAATAGCTGGACTCTTTTAAGTCTATCCATGTAGGACATGTGTTTGATGCCTAGGATCCTCTTTGTGAGGTACTTCTGTGGTATCTCCAGCTGTTGCAGGTGTCTAGTGAGGTACATACCAAATGGGGCAATTGGTATCTACCAAAAGAGTAGGGAAGAGTAGAGAGAGATGATGACCTCTTTCTTCCTGGATGCAAAACCCTTGGTAATGAGATGTGCCACATAGAAGGACTTTCTTACCACAGTGGCAATGTGGTGGTTGAAGGAGAGGTTGCTGTCAACCTGCATCCCTGGATCTCTTATAATGCCTTCAGCGTTCGGTGGGCTCTCATCGATGTGGTAATTAGTGATGACTGACTCAAAGAAGTCAACCAGGCTGAGCAGGCATGATCTCCCTTTCACAAAGCCAAATTGCGTGGGGTCTAGATTTTTGAGATTTCCTATATCTTTGTTAATCAGGTCCATGATGATGTGCTCCATATCTTTATATAATAGACTCAATAGGCTAATGGGGCAATAATTCCCAGGGGCTATAGTCGCTCCTCCTTTATGGAGAGGGATGACTCTAGCAGTGCGCCATTCAGTAGGGACAAAGCCTGAGATGAGGCTGTGACTGAATAGGGCACAAATAATGTGGTGCTAGTTCAGTTTGTAGTTTATGTAGAACACAGCCAGGGATATTATCGGGTCCCATGGAAGCTGTATTCTTGGCCTTGGACAATGCAGCTTTAACCTGTGCTGCACTAATGCTGGGTGCCTGGCATTCTTCCGGTATTGTGATTGGTCCTTTGGGGGGGTGGGGTAAAGTTGGCACTGAATCTGTCGGCCAGTATGTTGGCAATATCTATTGGCTCAGTATAGGAGGTACCATTGTGCAGTAACTCAGAGCAAATCTGGGTACTGCCGTGGAGGTTCTTGATATAACTATAGAAGGCTTTGTGATTGTTTTTAGTGTCTGATGCAATTCTGCCTTCATAGCTGGCTTTGGAGGATTTGATGGGGGATCTCAACTTTTTGTTGAGGCTAATAAGGGAGTTTTTCCAGTCTTGGGACTTCACCTTTTTCTGCAACAATTTCTTCCATCTGTTGTAGAGTTTATTAATGGCAGGGGACCACCAGGTTTGCTTCCCCTTTTTTGGAGGAGAGCGTCTTGGTTCTGTTGAGTATGGCTAGTTCCATGCATTTATGTACATGTTTGTACAATGCATTGGAGTATGATTCAGCAGTCATGCAGCTATTTTCTATTGGCATTTGTGCCGTGAAGTTGGGTACCTCTGTTTTTAGGAGCCCAAAGTCAGCTTTGGAGAAATTTTTCAAGGTGGTTACCTTTGCGGGGGGGGGGGGGGGGTGTTGGTGAGATGTGGATTTCCATGGTGATTAGCTGGTCGGAAATGATCAGGGAGGGGTTAACTATTGGTGTAGAGCAACAGTCACCAATGTTAGTAATAACCAGGTCAAGGATGTTGGTTCCTCTAATGGGGGTCAGAATGAACTGGTCCAAGGCATTGGAATCGATGAATTCCAGGAAGCACTGGGCCAGTGTATTGGTGCTTGAGTAGTTTTCTCAGTTGATGGAGGGGTACTTGAAGTCTCCTAGTATGAGTGTGTTGGACCTTGATAGATTCCAGGGTACTTAGGAACATGGAGTGAGAGTCTAGGGACATGGTTGGGGACCTATAGCAGGCTATGACCTGGATCGCCATCTTACCCAATGTTAGTTGTACCTGAAGTATCTCAGATGCGTTATGCTTGGCTACTAGTCTGGAGGTGTGCATATTCTTTATGAATATGGAGACACCACCACCTTTGGAGCTTTGGTCCATGTTTCGAGGCTGAAAGGTGTGGAATGAGTTATAGCCTGGTAGTGCAGGGTGCTTTCTGTCACTTTAAACCAGGTCTCCGTTACAGCACAAATGTCGATGTTCTCCATTCTGAGGAGTGCTTTGAGCGAGTGCATGTTGAGATTTAGACTTCTAGCACTGAGCATCATGACCCTCAGATTGTATTTATTTGTAGCTGTTACAATGGTAATTTGGTGTTTGGAACACAGCCTAAAAAGGCACTATAGGGGTGGCAAGAGCCATAGCCAGTACCCGGAAACCCAGGGGACATCTCTGGCAAAGCATCGAGGTCTGTCAGTCATGTCATCCCAAGCAGACAGATACTGGATCCTCTGAGAATTACACCAAAAACTTAGCCAATTGTTGAAGTCAATCATTTTTTGTTTGTACTGCGGTATCATTCTGGGTGACGGTAGGATATTGCTCAGGGCTAGGGTCATACCTGCCTGGGCAACATAATCCAAGAGCTCCACCATGTCTCTTTTCATGTAGTCCAGGGAGGTGCATCTCAGGTCATTCACACCCACATGGACAACGACAGAGTAATTTTTTATTATTTATTTATTTTATTTTATTTTACATTTCTTGACCAGGCTAGTCTAACTGGATATATGTCAATTTTCAGTAGAGGCCCGGGGAGATAAGCTCCAAGGAAGCAAAATATAATCACATTATACAAATATTAATTTGTATATTGAACATTGCAGGTAAAGAACAGGGAATAATCATACAGGTCGTTTGTTCATAGCATAATGCTAAATATACAAATACAATTAATACAATACAAATGTAGTTGCAATACAACATGTAAAAAGATAGCAGCTGAGTTAGATAATATATTAGTAAACAAGTTGACATAAAGAAGGAAAACAAAAAGTAGGAGCTGTAATAATCAGTATAAGAGTAAAAACTAGTCTCCTTAAAGAAATTAAGAGGATGTAAGTAAAAAAAAAATCTAGAAAGGTCTAGGTCAGTTGTCATTAAGAAAAGGAACAAGAACACTGAGAGGAAGAGAGTATGTAGATCCAAGTAAGAGAGGTAGTAGATCAGTCAGGTTTGGTACAGGGGCACAACCAGTGTGTTCTGAGGAAAAGTTTCAGTTTGTTTTTAAAGAGTGATATAGAGGAACAGAGGAAAGTTCGCTAGGAAGAAGGTTCCAGGATTTTCCAGCAGCATTAGAGAAAAGAGAGTCTCCAGCCCTGTTGTTTGACCTACAAATATTTACAAAAAGTCTATGTGATGAACGTAAGGTCTTTAAATTGTTGTAGGGGATAATGAGGGTAGATAGTATAGGGGTATTGGTAGGATGGTAAAGGGTTTGTGGGCAATAGTAAGTTGGTGGAATTTAAGCTGCTTTTTTTGCCATCCTAGTTGCTTTAGGTTAATACAGTGGAGGGTTCTAAAAGGTTTACCTGTAGCAAATCTGGCTATGCTATTGTAGGCATTTTCCATTTTATTAAGGTTGTTTTTAGAGAGATTAGTACATATGGGTGAGGCATAGAGGAGAGTAGAAATTAGATGGGTGTGAGCAACAGTTATTCTAGCTGCAGGAGAGAGGAAGGGTTTGATCCTGTAGAGAGAGCCTAGTTTTCTATTGACAGATTTTAAGGTATTGTTAATATGGGTGTCAAGGTTGTTATCTATGGTGATACCTAGTAGTTTGGTAGTTGGATCTGTGGATATGAGAGTACCATTATTGGATGTTACTGTGAAGTCTGTTGGGGGGGACTTACAAGTAGGAGTAAAAAGGAGGAGTTTAGTTTTTTGGGGGTTCAGAAGGAGACAGCACTGTGTAAACCATTGTTCAGCTGTATTAAACACATTTTGGGTAAGGGAGTGAAGTTCAGATATAGATGTGGCTGAGCATATAAGTGTCGAATCATCTGCATATTGTATGCATGTAGCTTGGGGGATTGCTAGGTGAAGGTCGTTGATAAATATAGAAAATAGGAGGGGTCCTAATATGGACCCTTGGGGGATCCTTATGTTGATGGGCAGATGGGTATATAGAATGCCAAAGCACGGCCTGTTGTCTGTTATCCAGATAGGATTGGAACCATTTTATAGCTAATGCATCTAGTGACAGAGATTTGAGGATATTTATAAGTATCTGGTGATTTACCATATTGAATGCCTTAGACAGATCTATAAACAGTGCAGAAGAAAGCATATTGAGGTTGTGTTTTTTGTTGATACAGTGAATGAAGGAAAGAAGGGCAGTAGTAGTGCTGTGGGAAGGTCTGAAACCATGTTGAGAGTTGGAAAGTAAGTTATTTTGGATTAGGTGGTCTAGCAATTGTTTATGGATGCATTTTTCCATGATCTTTGCTAGGGGAGACAATAGGGCAATGGGATGGTAATTGGAGAGTTCAGTGGAGTTACCTCCCTTATGAAGGGGGATAATATGGGAGACCTTCCATATGCTAGTGGTGTGTCCTTCAGTGATTGTTCTATTGACAAGAATGGAAATGAGGTAGGCAATAGATTTGGCTGCCTTTTGTAGGTATTCGGTGGGTATTTGGTCTGCTGAAGGAGTGCATGGTTTAAGTTTTTGGATGAGGGCAAGAATATATGTAGTTGGGACTGGTTGGAAGACAAATGGAGGGGGTGGGTTAGTGATATAGTTGGATATAGGTAAGTCCTGAGTGGATAGCTGACTGGCAAGGGTTTGAATGGCCTCAGTGAAATAGGTATTAATGGCATTGGCAGTCTGCTTGGGATTCTCTTGTTCTGTGCCTTGTGGGTTTGGTGTGATGGATTGACCTGGGTGTAATAATTGATAAATACTTACCCAGAACTTTTGTGGTTGATTATGGTGGGTCTGTTGGAATTGTAGGTAGTAGTTTCTTTTGTCAGACATTACTGCTTTTTTAGTTTTGTTTCTTAGTTGCCTGAAGTTTTGTTGATCTACTGGGTTTTTAGTTGAATGAGATTTATTCCAGTATTTATTACTAAGTTTGATTTTTCCCTGGTTTCTTTTGAAAGCCATGGGGCAGATTTAGTACTCATTTTTATAGAACGCGTTGGGGCATGGTGGTCTAGTATGGCT
Source organism: Protopterus annectens (assembly GCF_019279795.1). Lineage (NCBI taxonomy): Eukaryota > Metazoa > Chordata > Ceratodontiformes > Protopteridae > Protopterus > Protopterus annectens. The sequence goes on from NC_056745.1 coordinate 555,015,817, forward strand.
AAGAAGTCAGAGTTAAAGTAATTGACAGCTTCCTCCAGTGGGAGGTATTTTAAGGGAGACCAGTTACATGCTCTTAGTTTCCTTTGGAAGAGATCGGGGTTGAAGTTTTTCTTGGTTCTAATTGTCCTAGATATGGTTGGGTAAGGTAGATTGGTTTTATGCCTGATGATGTAGGTTAGTGAGTGGCCACTTACATCATCAGGGAGGGTACCAGATTCATATGTCTGGGGATGATTATTTATGAGAATCCAATCTAAGGTACTTTCTTTCTTATTAGGCTTGTTTATCCTGGTAGGGGAGGTAATGGTTTGTGAAAAATCAAAAAGATTTATATGGCTTGTAGCGTGGCTATTGCTACAACACTTCCAATCAATGTTAAATTCACCTAGGATTATAGTTTCTTGAGGCACATTTTGGGATAGCCAACAGAGGATATTCTCTATTGTGGCAATGTTATTACCAGGAGGAAGATAGGTACAGATAATATAAATGGATTTGAATTTGTTAAGTTGAAACCTGGTAATAAGAATTTCAGCGTTGAAGACTTGAGGTGGTATATAGTCGAAGGTAGTAATCTGTAGGCCAAATTTAAAAAGGACAGCTACACCGCCACCCTTTTTGGTTGTACGGTCAAGTCGCAAAATATTATAACCGGGTGGGATGACTTCATTGTCTTTAGTTGAAGGTTTTAACCAAGTTTCTGTTAAACAAAGAATGTCAAAGGAGTAGACTTCTAGGAGAGCATGGAGTTGTGCAACTTTGTTATTAAGGCTACGTATGTTGAAGTGAGCTAATAAGAGTGAGTTAAGTGGTTTAGTAAAGGAATGGATAGATTGGGGGTTGGAGTTGTGGAGTTGAGTGGTAGTAGCAGTTATAAGGCCTGGGTTTTATGAATGTCACCATCTTTTAAAGAGAGGTGTAGTGTTTGAAATCTAAGATTTGGGAACTTACTATATAGAGTTAGAGACTTTCTGGGATTGGGAGAGTCATATCTAATGTGGGTAATCCTATGGAATTTTGCTAGTAGATAGCTAGGTGTGGATGTTATGTTAACATGGTTAGCAAGAATAGGTAGAGAATGAGAAGTAGATAGTGTGTTGGGGTGGAGAAAGTATGTATATATTGGGTGTTCATAGGAGGTTAGCAGGTAAGCTAAAGTTAGGGGTGGTAGAAGTGCAAGTATGAATAACCTCTGTAAGAGGACTGAGGAGGGTAGCATATGCATCTGGCAGAGTAAGTTGCTAGGTTCTTGTTATAGGTTTGGAGGTATGCTAAGTGTGGAAGGAAATAGGTGTAGGGTGTGGTGGGAGAAATTGGAAGAGGTAAGTGAAATTAGGGGAATTGGTGTTAATTAACAATGGGAAGGGCTGTGATTAGTGGAAGAGGGAAAGGGTGTGGTTAGATGGTATAAGAGTAGGACCCCTGGGGGTGTGTGGGAATTGGGGGTAGGGTAGGGGCGCAAAGTGAGCCCGCAGGGTAAACGGAGCGGGTAGAGAAGTGAAGGAGAATCCAGAGAATAAACTATCAGCAATGCTGGTAGCTGAAGGTAAGTAGGTGAGTCAGGAGTGGGAAAGATCAGACATATATCAGGAGTCTATGAGATAAAAAAAGAACAGGTGAGAGTATACAGCTGAAGTAAAGGGTGAGTGAGAAAATAAGAGCAGGTCTAGGACCTAAGGGGTTTAGTGTAATTACAGAGGAAAATACAGGGCGATAAGCAGGAGATAAGGGTTGGGATGAGGGTGCCACCTAGTGGGCAGATATAGTATTGCAGGTAAGTATGTAGGGAGCTAGCTGGTATAGAACCAGGGATGGAGTGATAGCTAGTAAAGGGTTTTTTTTATGAAGTAGAAGAGGTTAGTTGGATACAGGGTAGATAGAAGGGGGGAGTAAAGGCTGCTGGCTGTTCAGGCTCGTAGCATACTTTATAACCCCTGAAGCAAGTAGTAGACAGTAGTCAGTTTTGCAAACAGGACTTAGTCAACCACATACTTTCTTGCTTCCTTGAGAGAGGGTGCAGGGCATAATAAGGTTGTTAGATGAGACCGCAGAATTGGGTAAGGTCCTTTGTCAACAGGTAGGTAGGTTGTTAGAGACTATATCAGGAACAGCGCAATGGAAAGCAGGGTACTTTGGGGAGAAAGAGAAGATAAATGTAGAGAAGAGAAAAGGGTTAGCACATATCAAGCAGTAATGGCAATTAACAAACAGTTAGCTTACATAAAGACACAATTAATAAAATAGCTTCTATACATGCCCTTATTTCTGAGAGAGGCTATTGGAATCAATTGTAAGGCAGTATTACTGTAACAGTTATAAAGTAGCAAAGGCACTGTTAATAGGCTGAGTAGGACAGCAGACCATATGATAACTCTAAGTTAAAGTACATACATAGAATGCAGTAGAATAGATGGAATGTAATGTATCAAAACAATGCATAGTTTAAAACAGGAGTCTAGACTGTAATCTCAGGTTTGAGTTGGGGAAACTAGAAGGCAGGCTCAGAACCCACCATTAAACAATGGAACAGAAGGTGAAAATAACATTCTTATTCTAACATAAAGTACACCTTAAACAATGGACCAGAAGGGAAACAATACATTCATCTTTTTACATAGAGTACACCATTCCCACCAATACCACAATGATTAAGGCTTTATATTTAATCAAAAAAGTATACACTCACTAGGTCTGTAGGCTATGCATAAGGGCAAAGTGATATCATAATGTTATTCAGGATAGCACCCACTAGATACTACTGTTTACCTCAGCATTGTCATGTTTCTGGTCAATAAGACCTATCAGTTAAAGTAGGGAGCAGAGTATATTGCCTATGTAGTTACTGGCAAGAGCTGCTCTGGAAGGCTTTAACAATGATTACTTAACCCTTTAAATTGCTAAGTTATTAAGTAAAACCTAAAGTTATTGGCAAGAGCTACTCTGGAAGGCTTTAACAATGATTACTTAACCAATTAAATTGCTAAGTTATTAAGTAAAACCTAAAGCATATTTGTACATCTGTTCACTAAGGCAGTCTAAGGCCAGCCTTTAATTGCTTTTAACTAGTATCATTATAGCATAAAGAGACAGGTAAATAGCACAGTTAGAAAGCCGAGAAGCTAAAATACACTTGGTTCATTAATTCTCATATAGTGGACAGTTGGAGGGGAAATAATACCTTTAGCATGCTTAGACTGACTCCACGTGGGTGGCGCACTCACAAATAGCCATTACCGGCTGAATATGGACAAATACTAACATAAGGACACTGAGACTAGCTCTATGTGGGTGGCGCAGCTGCATATAGCCAATCCAGGCAGAGAACGGACTTTAACAATCTTCAGTGCTCTCGGATCAGCTCCATGTGGGTGGTGCAATTTAAAATAGCTATTCCAGGCTAGAACGCACTAATACGCCGAAAAATAGCTCCACATGGGTGGAATAGTGCTACTTAGCAGTTTCAAGCATAACAGTAAAAATATAGCATTAACAGCTACTTGTCATAACAGTCATACTTGTACTTGTTGTGGAGTGACCTGAGTGCATATGTTATGTGTCAGATTCTGGCACCTGATAGACAGCTGACTGTTACCTTCTCCTTATTCAACCTAGTGAATGGGACATCTTTGTCTCTTACTATTGAGTCACCTATGATTAGTATATTGGGCAAGGTGTTTAGCCTTAGGTTGAGGGGCACACTGTGGAGGTGAGCTATGTGCCCTGTGATTTGTGCTGTGTTGTTGTGGTCAAGTGTGTTTCTGTCTTGGAGGTCTCTGCTGTTTGGGTAAATTTCTATTGAAAGCCTCTGTGAAGGTGGGTGTGTGGTTTGTGTTTTTATGTGAGAGCTGTGCTGGTGGGTGTTCTGGAGGGCTACATGTTCCATATGGTGTGGTGCAGGGTCTTGGCTGGAGAGTGCACAGCTCCCAATTTGGTGATGTAAGTGCATCTTCCACAAGTCTGATCATTGGGCAGTAAGAGGAGAGGGTTGTCTGTGTACATGAGGCAGTTGCTACACTGTCTCAGAATGCCCAATTGCACCAGGTTAATAGGAGAAAGCACAGGGAATTCCCCTTTAATCATGCCAGGAGGGGTGGTCATAACTACTAAGTATTGGAACTATTTCTGTGAAGAACGACTAGTTCTGATGGCACTTAGCTTTGCTACAATAACTGCTACAAAAACCTGTTGAAGTGAAAAGCGATTAAGCTATTTGAAGTGCAGGAGAGAGAGAGAGAAAGAACTAGCAAGATCTAAGGGAAAAACTGAAGAGCAGACTTTCTGGCACCAGTAATAGTCTACCTCAGTTTGGCACTACTGCACGGAGCTTAAACAAGTGCAAAGCCATGCAAACGCAGCCTTTTAAATCAGAAAGTTGAAAAGGATGGAAAAACTACCCAAACAGCAAATAAACTACAATTTCTGGGCTAGAAACCATTCCTCTTGTAGACAGGATACCTAGTGCTTACCACTCCCACTGATAAGCTAGAACGCTTCCCTCCAACACAGAAAGGCTTGGGCGGGCTCAGAAGCTCACAAACTATCCTGGATACAGCAAATCTGTATCTGGACTAGACTAGTTACAGGAAAGGTGGGAAACAAGCTTAGAACTTTTCTGTGTAAAAAAAAAAAAAAAGTAGCTAAAACAGCAGTAAAAACAATTCAAATGCAGTGCAAGCTAGCACACTTCAGTTGACATATGCTCATAACATCATCGTATCTATATGCAAGCCTCCATATAAAGTATAACATTTGCATATCACTCTCTTCCAGATGTCAATCAGAAGTGGGGAAGACAATTTCTCACAGAGAGAATGAAATTATAATTGAGGTTCCTCCCCAGTATGATTGCAGTCTTCTTGGATGGACGGCCAATACTGTCTGGAGGAATGAAGTGTGAACAGACCTTCCAAACATGATCAATTCTTTGGGCAGTCACAATAGATCCAGTGATGCCTGTCAGTGATGTTACTCTGGCATGATCCTCAGTGCAGCTGGCAGACTGCTGCTATGAGAGGGTGAGGAATGCCACTGGAGGTGGGCTCCCTTGCCTCCATAGATGAGATAACAGTGTTACTGGCCTCAAATCATACCACCAGGACATATGTTGTCCTCATGCCTAATGTTGACAGGTGTGGATTCTGATTACATCACAGCTGTGGTCCAGTCCTTATTGACTGGCAATCCCTCTTGTATTTCACCATGTTGGAAAGCAGCCCTCAGACCACTTTCCCTTCATATTGCAAAATCAGGGTTCCTACCAGAGTGTGTCACCATGATATTAGTAATGAGGGATCTTCTGAGCACACAACCTGACACCCCTTTCTTCTGATGTACTGTTCTGCATCAGGTACAGCAGATGTTTTAAATGGAAAGTGGGTGCAGTCTATTGCATCGAGAATGCAGGAGAAATTAGCTATAGTACAAAATTGTTGCATGGCAGTTCTTTAATCCATGACTGCTGCTGGGAAGTAGATGTAATCATCCATCTTGGTGCACATTGCTGCCAAGAAATGCAAGAGAATTTGAATGGCAGCTGCTTATGATACTCCTACAGCATCCCCCTTATGCTGCTGAAATATTGCAGAGGCCAGTATACTTAGACTCAAAAAGCTTTTGTTGGCGAGTGTAAAAGTAAAAAAAAACAAAACAAAACATAAAACAGTGTGTTTGTGGTGTGTGTGTGTGTGTGTGTGTGTGTGTGTGTATGTACAGATGTGAAGAGTGAAAGCGACTGAGCACTGGCAGCAGCAGTTAACAGGTTTGCATACCTCTTGACCTCTTAGCTCTAGATAGAAATTGCAAAGTTGCTTGAACAGCAGGATTTGTATTAGCATGCATGTTCTGATCCACAACTGTGTTTTGGGGGGGGGTAAGATTGATCTAGCAGTGGCAGCAGCAGTTAACAGCTTTGCATACCTCTCGACCTCTTAGCTGAAGGGATCCTTTGGGGAAAATGTTTCATTTGGCATTAGTGAAGTGCTTGTGTATATGGAGAAACTACTGAAGGTATCATTGGGTGGAAATGCTCCATTTGGTGTCATTGAAGTGTTTGTGTACATGGAGAAACTACTGAAGGGATCATTGGGTGGGAATGCTCCATCTGGTGTTAGAGAAGTGCTTGTGTATATGGAGAAACTACTGAAGGTATCATTGGGTGCGAATGTTCCATCTGGTGTTAGAGAAGTGCTTGTGTACATGGAGAAACTACTGAAGGTATCATTGGGTGGGAATGCTCCATTTGGTGTTAGAGAAGTGCTTGTGTACATGGAGAAACTACTGAAGGGATCATTGGGTGGGAATGCTCCATTTGGTGTTAGAGAAGTGCTTGTGTACATGTAGAAACTACTGAAGGTATCATTGGGTGGGAATGCTCCATCTGGTGTTAGAGAAGTGCTTGTGTACATGGAGAAACTACTGAAGGGATCATTGGGTGGGAATGTTCCATTTGGCATTCGTGAAGTGCTTGTACATACATGGAGAAACTACTGAAGGGATCATTGGGTGGGAATGCTCCATCTGGTGTTAGAGAAGTGCTTGTGTACATGTAGAAACTACTGAAGGTATCATTGGGTGGGAATGCTCCATCTGGTGTTAGAGAAGTGCTTGTGTACATGGAGAAACTACTGAAGGTATCATTGGGTGGGAATGCTCCATCTGGTGTTAGAGAAGTGCTTGTGTACATGGAGAAACTACTGAAGGGATCATTGGATGGGAATGTTCCATTTGGCATTCGTGAAGTGCTTGTACATACATGGAGAAACTACTGAAGGGATCATTGGGTGGGAATGCTCCATTTGGTGTTAGAGAAGTGCTTGTGTATATGGAGAAACTACTGAATGGATCATTGGGTGGGAATGTTCCATTTTGTGTCAGAGAAGTGCTTGTGTATATGTAGAAACTACTGAATGTATCATTGGGTGGGAATGCTCCATCTGGTGTTAGAGAAGTGCTTGTGTACATGTAGAAACTACTGAAGGGATCATTGGGTAGGAATGCTCCATTTGGCATTCGTGAAGTGCTTGTACATACATGGAGAAACTACTGAAGGTATCATTGGGTGGGAATGCTCCATCTGGTGTTAGAGAAGTGATTGTGTACATGGAGAAACTACTGAAGGGATCATTGGGTGGGAATGTTCCATTTGGCATTCGTGAAGTGCTTGTACATACATGGAGAAACTACTGAAGGGATCATTGGGTGGGAATGCTCCATTTGGTGTTAGAGAAGTGCTTGTGTATATGGAGAAACTACTGAAGGTATCATTGGGTGGGAATGTTCCATTTTGTGTCAGAGATGTGCTTGTGTATATGTAGAAACTACTGAAGGTATCATTGGGTGGGAATGTTCCATTTTGTGTCAGAGAAGTGCTTGTGTACATGGAGAAACTACTGAAGGTATCATTGGGTGGGAATGTTCCATTTTGTGTCAGAGAAGTGCTTGTGTATATGTAGAAACTACTGAAGGTATCATTGGGTGGGAATGCTCCATCTGGTGTTAGAGAAGTGCTTGTGTACATGTAGAAACTACTGAAGGGATCATTGGATGGGAATGCTCCATTTGGCATTCGTGAAGTGCTTGTACATACATGGAGAAACTACTGAAGGGATCATTGGGTGGGAATGCTCCATCTGGTGTTAGAGAAGTGCTTGGCCATACATGGAAAAAGTACTGAAATGATCTCTGGGAGAAAAGTCTGATTTGGTATTAGTGAAGTACTTGTGCAGATATGGACAAACTACCAAAAAGGGTCACAGGGGAAAATGTTTCTTCTGGTGTCAATAAAAGTGTTTGTACAGAAATGCACATACTACTGAAATGATCATTGGGGAAAGTGTTTTATTTGGTGCCAGTGAATGACTTCAGCAATAATGGACCAACTACAGAAGGGTGCATCTGAGGAAATTATTCATTCTGTCATCAATGAAGTCTGTGCTGACATTTTGGGGGCAAATGTTTCATTTGGTGTCAGTGATATGCTTGTGCAGACACAGACAACCTACTGAAGTGATTGTTTTGGGGAGATGTTCCTTTTGGTGTCGGTGAAGTCCATGGACACACATGGAGAAACTAATGAAGGGATCGTTGGGGGATGTTCTGTTTGGTGTCAGTGAAGTTCTTGCGCAGGCATGGGCAAATTATGAAATGGATTGCTTGCGGAAATATTTCATGTGATGTTTGTGAAGTGCTTGGTCTTACATGGACAAATTACTGAATGTGTATTTGGGAGAAGTGGTTCATTTGATCTTAGTAAAAGTGCTTGTCCTGGGATCACTGAGGGAAGTGTTCCACTTCTTGACAGTTGACTGCTTATGGAGACATGGACAAATGACTCAAGGGATCAGTGGGTGAAATGTTTCATTTGGTGCCGTTGAAGTGCTTGTGCAGGCAAGGACAAAGTGCTAAATGGATCACTGGAGGAAATATTTTATTTGGCATCAATGCAGTGCTAAAGCCTGCTTCAAATCACTTATTGACTGTGCTATACCTGTACCATGGGATTATGAATGAAAACACTATTTTACTTAACTTATTCTGGAAAACCAGAAGCTTCATATTAGCTACATGCTAATTTATAACTGAAACAGCACAGTCATGAAGTAGTCAACATTACCACCTTGCATTATTTATGTCTCCAGTTCAGTTCTAAATGGTGGAACTTTATCTGATCCTGTACAATCTGCCTGTGAATTTTGATACTGCATTTCCTCCCTCATCCAATGACAATGTGTGGTGAAATTACACTTCTTCACTTGCTCTTACTGTATTGTGTGTCCATGTGCCTGGAGTTCATTTGAACCATGTTGAGGATAAGCTTCAAATCTACTATGCCTCTGCAATGAGGTTAAGTGGATAAGTGAGGAAGTAATGAATGATTTTTGGCAGTGTGGCATGTCTGACCACCTCTCAGTACATGAAGCATCACTGTTGGCTTACAATCTACTTTTTTTTTCACATGCAACATGATTTGGGAGAGCCTTAGGAAAATGTATTTATTTGTTTATTTATTTATTTACTGACATTTATTGACCGGGGAAGTCCAATTGGGTCAGAAACCCAGTTTCAATGGAGGCCCAGGTAGAAAAGCTCCACATAAAGTACAGAATTTTTGACAATATACAGTATACATTACACATACAATTTAGTTTAACATATTATAATCAAGAATGAGAAGGAACTCAATAGCTAAAAGCATTATTATATAAGATAAATTGACATTACACATACAGTTTGGTACAGCATATTACAATCAACAATGAGAAATCGTTAAGTGTGTCTTAAGGTATTGTTGTGTAAGTTAAACAGACATGGTAAACCTCAGCTATGAAAGAGTATTACTTTGGGGTTAGGGTCTGTCAGGGATACACGATAAAGTGAACAGTAAGTAGATAGGTGAATTCATGTAGGTAAAGTTGTATGTTTAAAGAGTGTGAGGGGGTATAACTTTCTGTTTAGGATTACTGTGATGGAGGGAGACCATACAGTGATATAGAGAGATGAGATGTAGAGAGGGTAGGTAAGGAATAGTAGACTAGAGAAGAGAGATTTTTATAGTCTAGGTAGGCTACAGCAGACAGAGATGTATATAGGCTAGGTAAGGAGTATGAGAGATGTTTAGAGACTAGGTAGGCTACAGCAGAGAGATGTATATAGGCTAGGTAAGGGGTACGAGAGATGTTTAGAGACCATGTAGGGTACAGCAGAGAGATGTATATAGGCTAGGTAAGGAGTATGAGAGATGTTTAGAGACCAGGTAGGGTACAGCAGACAGAGATGTATAGAGGCTAGGTAAGGAGTATGAGAGATGTTTAGAGACCAGGTAGGGTACAGCAGACAGAGATGTATATAGGCTAGGTAAGGAGTATGAGAGATGTTTAGAGACCAGGTAGGGTACAGCAGACAGAGATGTATATAGGCTAGGTAAGGAGTACGAGAGATGTTTAGAGACCATGTAGGGTACAGCAGAGAGATGTATATAGGCTAGGTAAGGAGTATGAGAGATGTTTAGAGACCAGGTAGGGTACAGCAGACAGAGATGTATATAGGCTAGGTAAGGAGTATGAGAGATGTTTAGAGACCAGGTAGGGTACAGCAGACAGAGATGTATATAGGCTAGGTAAGGAGTGCGAGAGATGTTTAGAGACCAGGTAGGGTACAGCAGACAGAGATGTATATAGGCTAGGTAAGGAGTACGAGAGATGTTTAGAGACCAGGTAGGGTACAGCAGACAGAGATGTATATAGGCTAGGTAAGGAGTACGAGAGATGTTTAGAGACCAGGTAGGGTACAGCAGAGAGATGTATATAGGCTAGGTAAGGAGTACAAGAGATGTTTAGAGACCAGGTAGGGTACAGCAGACAGAGATGTATATAGACTAGGTAAGGAGTATGAGAGATGTTTAGAGACCAGGTAGGGTAGAGCAGACAGAGATGTATATAGGCTAGGTAAGGGGTACGAGAGATGTTTAGAGACCAGGTAGGGTACAGCAGACAGAGATGTATATAGGCTAGGTAAGAGTCTGAGAGATGTTTAGAGACCAGGTAGGGTACAGCAGACAGAGATGTATATAGGCTAGGTAAGGAGTCAGAGATGTTTAGAGACCAGGTAGGGTACAGCAGACAGAGATGTATATAGGCTAGGTAAGGAGTATGAGAGATGTTTAGAGACCAGGTAGGGTACAGCAGACAGAGATGTATATAGGCTAGGTAAGGAGTACGAGAGATGTTTAGAGACCAGGTAGGGTACAGCAGACAGAGATGTATATAGGCTAGGTAAGGGCACGAGAGATGTTTAGAGACCAGGTAGGGTACAGCAGCAGAGATTTATATATAGGGGTAAGTAAGGGAGAGATGTTTAGAGACCAGGTAGGGTACAGCAGACAGAGATGTATATAGGCTAGGTAAGAGTGAGAGATGTTTAGAGACCAGGTAGGGTACAGCAGACAGAGATGTATATAGACTAGGTAAGGAGTATGAGAGATGTTTAGAGACCAGGTAGGCTACAGCAGACAGAGATGTATATAGGCTAGGTAAGGAGTATGAGAGATGTTTAGAGACCAGGTAGGGTACAGCAGACAGAGATGTATATAGGCTAGGTAAGGAGTATGAGAGATGTTTAGAGACCAGGTAGGGTACAGCAGACAGAGATGTATATAGGCTAGGTAAGGAGTGCGAGAGATGTTTAGAGACCAGGTAGGGTACAGCAGACAGAGATGTATATAGGCTAGGTAAGGAGTCAGAGATGTTTAGAGACCAGGTAGGGTACAGCAGACAGAGATGTATATAGGCTAGGTAAGGAGTACGAGAGATGTTTAGAGACCAGGTAGGGTACAGCAGACAGAGATGTATATAGGCTAGGTAAGGAGTACGAGAGATGTTTAGAGACCAGGTAGGGTACAGCAGACAGAGATGTATATAGGCTAGGTAAGGAGTATGAGAGATGTTTAGAGACCAGGTAGGCTACAGCAGACAGAGATGTATATAGGCTAGGTAAGGAGTATGAGAGATGTTTAGAGACCAGGTAGGGTACAGCAGACAGAGATGTATATAGGCTAGGTAAGGGGTACGAGAGATGTTTAGAGACCAGGTAGGGTACAGCAGACAGAGATGTATATAGGCTAGGTAAGGAGTACGAGAGATGTTTAGAGACCAGGTAGGGTAGAGCAGACAGAGATGTATATAGGCTAGGTAAGGAGTATGAGAGATGTTTAGAGACCAGGTAGGGTACAGCAGACAGAGATGTATATAGGCTAGGTAAGGAGTATGAGAGATGTTTAGAGACCAGGTAGGGTACAGCAGAGAGATGTATAGAGGCTAGGTAAGGAGTACGAGAGATGTTTAGAGACCAGGTAGGGTAGAGCAGACAGAGATGTATATAGGCTAGGTAAGGAGTATGAGAGATGTTTAGAGACCAGGTAGGGTACAGCAGACAGAGATGTATAGAGGCTAGGTAAGGAGTACGAGAGATGTTTAGAGGTGAGGTAAGGAGAATGTGAAAAATATAGGAAGAATGTAGTTTGAGATGTAGGGGCTGGTGGAGATGAGAGATGAGCAAGAGGTCATCAGTTAGAGGAGAAAGGTGCAAAGAAAGTAGCTAGAGGGTTAGGGGAGAGGGTTGGCACAAAGGATGGTGGGAGGTATTAAGAGAAAGGAGAAGGTATGGGAAGAGAGGTAGTAATATACTTGGGATGAAGATATAGGAAAATAAGTATGTTAGTCTTTGGGAGAGCAACAGAGATGGGTGTGTGTTGAGAAGGTGGTGTTTTAGGGTGAGTTGGAAGGCCCATAAGGATTCTAAGGTTGTCATATTTTGGGGTAGGGTGTTCCATTGTTTATCAATGGAGAAAGAGTAGAGGTTTATACCAGCTCTTTTATGAGGCTTATATACGAAAATAAATAGCTTTAGGTACACTGTAGGTCATGGTCGTTAAGGTACTGTAGGACATTTTTATCCTAGTCTCACACTGGATTCATTATCCAGACATCTTCTCCTATTCATATGTAAGTACTAAGTGAGCAGTTAGGATAAGAGGAGATGAGATAACAATGGTGATGTATAACCAATCTACAGGAAAGTCATCAGGAATAGTTGGTATTCCCGTGGAAGTTTGGAACTTAGAAGGGAAAAAAATGATAAAGATCTGGAAGGTTTTGTTTAATGGTATTTTAAGAGAAAGAGAAGTACCAGCATCCTGGAAGAAAGCGGTGGTAATGGCTAAAGAGGGAAAAGATCTATCGGATCCAGCTTCATACAAGCCCATTTCAATACTAAACCATGATTATAAAGTGTTTATGTCTATAATGGCTAAAAGGATGGCAAAAGTGATGCCAAAAACTGATAGATGTAGATCAGTGTGGTTTTGTGAAGGGAGGCAAACTTTTGACAACATTAACAGAACACTGATGATCCGGAGGGAAGCAGAACGTAAGAAAATACCACTGTTGTTGGTCTTGATGCAGAGAAAGCATTTGACAGAGTCGGCTGGGACTTTAGGAGCAAAGCAATTGAAGCATTTTTATTCCCTGATAAAATTATAAGGTTGATCTTCATCTTCATCTGTTTCCCTTGGGATTCACACTTCTAGGAAAGGCTCTTGCCTCCCCCATAGTGCTTTTTTCAGGCAAAGTCATGTCGACAAAATTACCAATGTGAAAAATTCTTCTAAATGAAATTTAAAGGTCATGCTGCTAAACACTAGGAGTCTTAACATGAAACTGCACTCAGTGCAAGTGTTCCTCAGCCTGGAAGATGCTGACATTTGTGCAGTCACTGAAACCTGGTTCAAAGCTGCAGAGAGCACTTCAACCTTACCAGGTTACTTGTTCTACCATACTTTCAGACCCCAAACAGAGTGCAAAAATGCCAAAGGAGGGGAAGTTTCAATATTTAACAAAGACATACACACCTCCAGGCTGGTCAGACAGTATGATGCATAGGAGACACTCCAAGTGCAGTTAACTATTGACAAAACATCTGTTCAAATCATAGCTAGCTACAGACCTCAAACCATGACTCAAGAGGTCCATGCCATCTATCTGGACTTACTTGAACCCATCAAGATTCAACCCTCTACCCTGTTCCTGGGTGACTTTAACTACCCAACCATAGAGAGGAAGACCTATTCTAGCTCAAACACGAGCGCCCAGAGATTCCTTGACTTCGTCAATGCCAATGTATTGGATACGCTGGTTGACACCCCCACAAGAGTTGAAAATATCTTGGACCTGGTACTAACCAACATGAGTAACCACTGTAGCATTTGTACAGTGTTATCCTCCTTGGTAAGATCCGACCATAAAGCAATCACTTTCAAAGTCACCATCTCTCCTGATCCCCCCTTGCCAGAGTGAAAAAAAAAACTTTTCCAAAGCTAACTATAACCTCCTGTGAGCAGGTATAACCAGCTTCACAGCCACCATTCCTTCAGTTGAATCAAGCACAAATGTCCAAACCTACACCAAAAAGCTATATGAGCACCTATATAGCTGCATGGACTCAGCAATACCTGGCAGGACCAAATCATCTTCCTCAAGGATGAGTAAACCTGTCTGGTAGACAGCAGCAATAAACAGACTCTATAAGAAAAGGAAAAAAATGCTGTCCAGGACCAAGAAGGGCCAGGTGCCAAGTTGGAAGCAATCTCTCCTTTGTCTGAACAAGAAAATAAGGTCACTGGTGAAATCCTCTAAAGCTAACTTTGAGTCCAAACTGGCCACATCCACTAAGGACAATCACAAGGCCTTCTTCGCATATGTCCACAATCTGAAAGGTAACTCCCAAATCTGCTCTGAATTGGTGGTCAAGATACCACATACACAAATGCCATAGATATAGCCAACCTGCTGGCAGACCAGTTCAGTGAAAACTTCACCGCCCTGTCCTCCATCAGTAAACCAGGACATTCCCAGAACCTGGCCCCTTCCTCTCATCACCAGGGAGCAGGTTATTAATGCCCACTCAAAGGCAAAAAATACAGCCTCCATGGGACCCAACAACCTCCTTGGCTGTGGCCTACATGAACTCAGGCAAGAGCTCATAGCACCACTAGGTACCCTATTCAACCAAAGCCTGTGCACCAGCTTCATCCCAGCAGAATGGGGGACAGCCACTGTCATCCCTCTGCACAAAGGTGGAACATCCACTGACTCAGGCAGTTATAGGTCCATCAGCCTAACTAGTCTGATCTGCAAGGCCATGGAACGCATTATCATGGACCTTATAAACAAGGACATTGGCAACATCCAAACACTTGATCTCTCACAGTTTGGTTTTGTCAAAGGGAGGTCATGCCTGTTAAATTTGGTCACTTTCTTTGAAATAGCCACCAAAGCCGTTGATGAGGGAAAGACAGTGCACACTGCCTACCTTGATCTAGCAAAAGCCTTTGACACTAGTCCCCACTCAGGCATAATAAATAAACTCTCCCAGCTAGGCATCAACCCACATGTTATCAGTTGGGTAGCTAAATGGCTTACTGATAGAACCCACTCAGTCAAAACAGGAGAAGCCACCTCTAGTAGTAGACCCGTAACAAGCGGCATACCCCAAGGATCGGTCTTGGGGCCTCTACTATTTGGGATATACTTTTCTGAGGTGCAAGCCAAAACCAGTGGTCAGTGGCTGACCAAGTTTTCAGATGACTGCAACATAGGCACCGTCATAAATTCCCCTAGTGATGTGAACATCCTCCAAGAGAGGCTTAACCAAACTAATGAATGATGCCAGAAACATGGCCTCAAACTGAATGCCAAGAAATGCATCCTTATCCCGTTTGGGGAAAATGATGCCCCAACTAATTATCACATTAATAAAGTACTAAGCAAGCAATCAGTCTTGAAGGACTCGGGCACCCAGGTTGATAGCAACCTGACTTTTGACCACCATGTTGCCTCCATTGTATAAAAGGCTTTCTACATGGCCCACCGAATAAGTAAGGGTATTTCATCCAGGAACAAGGAGGTCATAATATCCCTGTACTCCTTCCTTATTAGACCCATTATCGAGTACAATATCCCCTTCGGCATGTACCTTGCCAAGCACATGCAGCAGTTGGAGAGACCACAGAGGTTCCTGCCAGGAAAATCTAGGGTCTCAAACATCTATCTTATACAGATAGGCTAAAATCCCTGTCCCTCTACTCAGTCTCATACAGACTGCTCAGAGATGACCTGTGTCTGGCATACAAGGCAATCTCAGACTTAGAGTTGATGGAGTTGCTGCATATCTGCAAGTCAAACTCCACTCGTGTAACCCGCATGCAAGGTCTCAACCTGGTCTGTGACATTACTAGAACTTGTTGGCAGGATAGATTTGTGTCCCACTAACTCCCCCATCTGTGGAATAGACTTCCTCTTCATGTCAAGCAGAGTACCTCACCAGCCCTCTTTAAGAGGAACCTGGATGCCTGGATGGGAAACAGAAAATGTACTCCTGGGATCCCACCTATGTTCCTGCTGGACAGGGAAAACAGTTGCTGACTTTGTGGGTACATGTGTTTAATTGTTGGCTAGGCATATAAGGGCCTCTGGGCCAGTAGCCTAGCATCATCCTATGAACCCATGGTTAGGAGGATATATAAAGGATCGGAGGTGAAAACTAAAGTGGCCAGGGATCCTCTCTGTTAATCACTGCTTGAGCAGAGGAACCAGGCAGGGGTGTCTTTTCTCCCCTTTGCTATTTGCATTATATTTAGACCCATTGGCAAAGGAAATAAGGGACTCTGAAATTAAGGGATATAGCTGGTAAGGTAGTCAAGAAACAGTGAATTTTGGTCAGGACAAAATGAAAGCCAGTGCTGCATTACAGAATGGTGATAAAACTAGAGAGAGTAGCATCAGAAATGAACTGCAGACAAGCAGTGCGAGGTATGAAAGCATCACTCACGGGAAGCTCACTGTAATGCATTCGAGAATGGTGATAAAACTAGAGAGAGTAGCATCAGAAATGAACTGCAGACATGCAGTGCAAGGTAAGAAAGCATCACTCATGGGAAGCTCACTGTAATGCATTCGAGAATGGTGATAAAACTAGAGAGAGTAGCATCAGAAATGAACTGCAGACAAGCAGTGCGAGGTATGAAAGCATCACTCATGGGAAGCTCACTGTAATGCATTCGAGAATGGTGATAAAACTAGAGAGAGTAGCATCAGAAATGAACTACAGACATGCAGTGCGAGGTAAGAAAGCATCACTCATGGGAAGCTCACTGTAATGCATTCGAGAATGGTGATAAAACTAGAGAGAGTAGCATCAGAAATGAACTGCAGACAAGCAGTGTGAGGTATGAAAGCATCACTCATGGGAAGCTCACTGTAATGCATTCGAGAATGGTGATAAAACTAGAGAGAGTAGCATCAGAAATGAACTGCAGCCATGCAGTGCAAGGTAAGAAAGCATCACTCATGGGAAGCTCACTGTTTGAAACTGCTGCAAAGCAAGCAGAGGAGTCAGTCAAGGGCATGTACTGAAGAAAATATTACATTATTTAACTGCGGTGATAAGAGTTACATGATACAGGTTAAATAAAGTGGCAGTGCTGTCATTTGGCTATATAGTCTCTGCCAGTAGAAATTTGTATTGCAGCATGCAAGACTAATAACTAAACTAAGTGCCTTTTTTAGGCAAGGCTCAAAAGACAAACTCACCGCCGTAAATAGCACAAGTAACAAAAAACTGAGGGTAATGCTACTCAATGCCAGAAGTCTAAACCTCAAAATGCACGCACTCGAGGCACTCCTCAGTATGGAGAAAATCGATATATGTGCAGTAACAGAAACCTAGTTTAAGGTTCCAGAGAGCACCCCAGCACTACCAGGCTACAACTCATTCCATACATTTCAGCACAGAACCTGGACCGAAATACAAAAGGCGGGGGCGTATCCGTATTCATCAAGTATACCTACACCTCCAGGTTAGTGGCACAGTACGATGCTTCAGAGATCATCCACGTGCAACTAACAACAGGCAAAACTGCAATTCAAATTGTAGCATGCTGCAGATCACCCACCATGTACCAGGACTCCCATTCCACATTTCTGGAAACACTGGGAAACATAAAGGTCCTACCAAACACCCTAATATTGGGTGATTTCAGTAACCCAAACATTAACTGGGAGAACTACTCAAGTACTAACTTCCTTGCCCAACATTTCTTAGAATTTATAAACTCAAATGCCCCAGATCAACTGGTCAATACTCCCACCAGAGGTGACAACATATTGGACCTGGTCATCACCAACATGGGCGACGAGTGTTCCACACCGGAGGTCAATCCCTCGCTGGTTAAATCTGACCATAAACAAATCACTTTGGCTATCCACATTCCGCCCCCACCCCCGGACAAGTAAACCACTGTGAAAAACTTTTCAAAAGCAAACTTCACATTACTTAAGACCGAGGTGGAAGGTTTCAAAGCTGCAATGCTAAAGAATAATGCTGTCCAAGCCGCAAAATCCTTTACTAATGCATTCTACGGGCACCTACAAGAATGCATGGATCATGCTATCCCAAGCAAAACCAAGACTCACTTCTCCAAGAAAAGGAAACCAGTCTGGTGGACTCCTGCCATAAACAAGCTATACAACAGAAGAAGGAAACTAGTACAGAAAAGAGTAAAATCCCAAGAAGGGAAGACATCCATGATCAGTATCAGTAAGAAACTATGATCCCTCATAAAATCATCCAGGGTGAGCTTTGAAAGAAAAATTGCCAAGGACTGCAAAGATAACCACAAGGCATTATTTAGCTATGTCAAGAACCTAAGTGGCAATGCTCAGATCTGCTCGGAGTTAGTGCAGAATGGCACAAAATACACTGAAGTGACCGATATCACCAACATCCTGGCAGACAGGTTCAGTGCAAACTTCACCCCCCCCTCTCACCCCCAAAAGGGCCCATAACCATACCAGATGAATGTAGAGCCCCTGAAGTCACAGACACTCAGGTTAAAACAGCCCTCTCCAAAGCCAAAAACACAGCATCAGTGGGACCGGATGGTGTCCCAGGCTGTGTCCTACATGATCTCAAAGATGAACTAACTCCTCACCTAAACCCACTGTTCAAACTCAGCCTCTCCACAGGCTACGTACCCATAGAGTAGCACACAGCAATGGTAATTCTGCTCCACAAAGGTGGAGCCACAACAGACACCAGGAACTATCGCCCTATAAGCCTGACTAGCTTGGTTTGCAAGGCTATGGAGTGCGTCACCATGGAACTCATTAACAGAGACATTGGGAACCTCCAAACACTGGACTCTACCCAGTTCAGCTTTGTTAAGGGCAGATCATGCCTCCTAAACCTGGTGGATTCTTTGAGACAGTTACCAAGGCTATAGACGAGGGAAAGGTGGTACACACAGCCTACCTAGACCTCGCAAAGGTCTTTGACACCATTCCCCATTCCATACCTCTCAATCTCTTAATGCACACACTCTGGACAAAGTTTGATAACATGGGGGTACAAATAGGGACATATTTTGAATATTGCTCTTATAAACTTGTAGAGTTGCTACAGTAACAGGATTTGTTTTAATATACATTTTCTGAAGGATCTGAGGTTTGAAAATCAAATCTATGTCATTATTTAGTGACTACAATTCTGAGGTCATCCCAGTGATTTGCCTGGGAGCTAGAGGAACAGGCCAAAAATATAAGCCAATTATCTGGACATTCTGCAAAAATCTGTACAGTTGAGAGGTATGCCCCATTCTGGTATTATAGACAAGCTCACCAGCCTGAACATAAACCCCTATGTCACAAGATGCGTTGCCAACTGGCTCATGGACAGAACCCACATGGTGCGAGTTTCAGGAGCTAGGTCCGACTCTAAACCGGTTACAAGTGGCATTCCCCACAGTCCTAGGACCCCTCCTGTTCGGCATATACTTCTCAGAGGTACAGGCAAGCACAGGAGGACAATAGCTGACCAAGTTCGCAGACGACTGCAAACTAGGGGCTATAATTGACTCTCCGGCTGACACAGACATCCTCCAAAAGGGTCTCACTGAGACAGATACCTGGTGTCAAAATCATGGCCTCAAGGTAAATGCCAAAAAGTGCATAGTCATCCCTTTTGAAAAAATCAAAGTACCCACAAACTACCACATAGGTAGTAGTCCCCTAAATATGGAAACAAAATAAGGGATCTGGGGACCCAAGTAGATAGTAATCTCTCCTTTGATAATCACATTGCCAAAGTGGTTAGAAAATCCTTCTACATGGCCCACCTAATCACAAAAGGGTTCGCATCCAGATCAAAAGAGGTCATTGTGCCCCTCTACTCATCACTCATCAGACCCATCATAGAATACATTGCCCCATTTGGGATGTACCTTACAAGACACCTGCAACAGCTGGAAAGACCACAGAAGTACCTCACCAAGAGGATCACTGGCCTCAAACAGATGCCCTATGCAGCTCGAATGAAGAAACTCCAGCTGTTCTCAGTTGCATACTGCCTACTCAGAGGTGATCTCTTCCTGAATTACAAGGCCATGTCCAACCCAGAATTGATGGACATGCTCCACCTAAAGAAAACGTATCCCCTCGAGCCACATGCTCTAGGGATCTAAACCTCACCACAACAATAAATAGGACGTGCTGGAGGGATAGATTCCTGTCCCAGAGACTTCCCATGCTTTGGAACAAGATTTCAGTCTACATTAGGCAGAGGTCCTCGCTAACACTCTTCAAAAGAAACCCTGACGAGTGGATGGGAAACAGAAAGTTTACCCCAGGGATCACTTCAGTGGCTCTGCTGGACAGAGGCACAGGGAACTAATCTAAGGGGGCAGTGAAAGCTAACACATTCTGGCTAGGCTTATAAATGCCTTCGGGCAGATAGCCTAGTACCTACCTATGAACCTATGAACAGGCTGTAGTTATATGGAAATAACTCAGAACGAAAGAAAAAAAAAGGTCAAGTGAAAGTAACAGAAAAAAATATATAATACTTCTTTGGAGAATGGTACTACCAGACACATTATGAAATGCTTTCATTCTCATTGTGAATTGGAAAAACTGCACAGAGTGTTAAAATACATAGAGCAAACGAAACTGACAATGAACAAATCCAGTAATTTAGCAAAATGCAACGCCCGTACTACAAAATGCATTCAGTGTGGATTCCACAGTAGGCAGCAAATAACATGAAATGCAAGGAATAGAGAACTCCATGTAGTAATGTTTGTGAGTTAAATCACACATGCTTTCTACAGAAGGAGCAGCAGGTAATAAAATCTATTATTTGATGAAGATAAAAGCCACTGGTTAAGCTAATTAACATCTCAAAAAAGACTGAATAACTCTGTTTACTAATCCTTTCCACAGAAACTAGAAGTCAGGAGAAGGCAGGTCATTCTAACATTTATAAGATAACTTTTTTTGAAAATAACAAGCCACAAGCTAAAATAATGAATGGCTCAACCTAAAAGGTGTTGTGAGTAGATCAGGAAAAAAAGGAATGTGGTTAAAAGGCTGAAACTTCCTGTAGGTAACCCTCTCCCTACCCTATACTCAAGTCTTGAGCATGCTCAGAATTGCACACTGCAGAATGTAAACAAAGAAACACTGGGATTGTCCCTTTAACATACATTTTCTGAAGCATTAGAAGTCAGAAACTCAAATGTATGTCATTATTTAGTAACTTCAGTCTTCAGATCATCACAGTAATTTGTCAGAAAGCCCACAGATTTTATGAGGAATAGACCAAAAATATGAAGCAAAAATCTGGACATTCTACGAACATCTGGACAGTTGAGAGGTATGTTTCCAAGTCTCCCACTACTGAGCTGTTACTTGCCTGCAGGGATATTGTTTTTATCGAAGGGGATGATAATGCATTTTTTTGCATTGACTTTAGGTCCATGGCTTTGGCATCAATAAATGGTTTCTGTAAGTCCCTCTTGAAGTATATTGACATCGTTTGGGGATTCAGTGATTGCACCTAATTTGCAGTCATCAGCAGACTTAGTCAGCCACAGCCCCTCTGTTTTGGCCTGAACATCTGAGAAGTATATTCCAAACAATAGGGGGTCCAGCACTGACTCCTGTGGAACCCCACTGGTGACAGGTCTGCTGGTTGAGGTAAAGTCCCCACCTTTGACTGAGTGTGACCTGTCGGTGAGCCAGTTAGCAACCCACCTGACAACATAAGGATTGATATTCAACTGGGAGAGTTTATCAATGATGCGCGAATGTGGGATTGTGCCGAAGGCCTTGGCTAAGTCAAGGTAGGATGTATGCACAGATGTGGCTTTGTCTATGGCTTTGGTGATGTTTTTGAAGAAGTCCACAAGGTTTAACAGGCATGACCTTGCTTTGACAAAACCAAAATCTGTTGGATCAAGGGTTTGGAGATCACCTCTATCCTTATTTATAAGGTCCATGCTGATCCGTTCCATGGCCTTACAGATAAGGCTGGTTAAGCTTATGGGTCTGTAGTTCCCAAGGTCTGTTGCTGTACCTCCTTTATGAAGGGGGATTGCAGTTTCTGTTTCCCATTCAGCATGGACAAAACTAGTACTCAGGCTGTGGTTGAAGAGAGTAGCTAATGGAGTTGCTAACTCATGATTTAGACCATTTAAAACGCAACCCGAGATGCCATCTGGTCCATAGAGACTGTGTTTTTGGCCTTGGAGAGAGCATTAATGACTTGCTCTTTGGAGATACAAGGTGGGGGAGATGTAGAGAGAATGCTTTGTGGAATGTTTGGAGGGGACAGGAGGGTGAAATTTTTGCCAAGACTGTCAGCTATTAGGTTAGCTATTTTCACAGGATTAGTGTGTGTGATGCCATCCACAACCAGTTCTGCACACGTCTGGGCCCTATGTTTTAGGTTACGGATATAGTTGAAGAATGCCATATGGTTATCCTTAGCTATGGTTGCTAAATTTTTTTCAAAGTTGCCCTTAAAGGATTTTTCAAGTTGTCTTATTTGTTTGTTCAAGCAGAGGTGTTCTTCCAGTGCTGGGACCTCTCTTTTTTATTATTAGACAGCAACTTCTTCCTCTTGTTGTTAACTTATTAATGCTAGCTGTCCACCAGGGAGGCTTGTTTTTTTTTTTTTGAGTATCTTGTTTTGAACCTATCAGGTACAGCTGTGTCAATACATTTGTATAAGTATTTGCACAGGACATTTGTGTATACCTTAGTATAGTTCTCAGTGCCATCTGTGGGAACAGGAACTTGGAAATTATTTATGCTATTCCTTAGGAGGGTATAATTAGCTTAGGGGAAATTGTTTAGCCTGATTTCACCTAATAGGGGTTTAGGTGTTATACCTTCTTCAAATGTGACTAATTTTGTGATCAGATTTAACCAGTGAGGGTCCTATACTTGTGGTGATGCAGTGGTCACCCATGTTGGTGAGGACCAGGTCAAGTTTATTTGAGCCCCTTGTGGGGTTGCATACTATTTTTTCCAGGTCATTAGTGTCAAAATCCAGGAACCTTTGTGCGAGTATATTGATACTCATACAAGTTTCCCAGTCAGTGGAGGGATAGTTAAAATTGCCCATGATTAGAGTGTTTGGTTGTAATTTCATTGACTCAAGTAGGTCCTAATAAACAGCATGGATGTCTTGGTTCATTAAAGGGGGCCTATAGCTAATGATGACTTGAAGGGGGGGGTCTCACCCACATTTTGTTGAACTTGGAGTAACTGCATGGAGTGTTCCTGTCTAACCAGTCTACAGGTGTATTTATCTTTGATGAAGACAGATTTTCCTCCTCCTTTGGTTCTCACATGTTCATTTTGCAGTCTGAAAGTATGGAAGGCATTATAACCTTGCAAGGCTGGGGTACTGTCTGTGGTCATGAACCAAGTTACTGTGACTGCACAGACATCAACATCCTCCAGGGAGAGGAGTGCTTTCAGAGTGCAATTTCTGATTTAAACTCTAGTGTTTAGCAGCATAACCTTAAATTTATTTGTGAGTAATATTTTCACGTCAGAAATTTTGTTCTTGAGACCTTGCCTAAAAAGGCACTATGGGGGAGGCAAGTGTCTTAGCCAGTAGCCAAAAGCCTAGCAGTGACGGTGAAGACAATCTCTGATAAAGCAGCATGGTCTATCAACCATGTCATCCCAAGGTGACAGGAACTGGATCCCCCTTAGAATGACACCAAAAACTAAGCCAATTGTTGGTCAACTATTTTTTGTTTATATTGTGGTATCATCCTAGGTGAGGGCAGAATGCTGCTTAGGGCTAGGGACATACCTGCCTGGGACACAAATTCATAGAGCTCAACCATGTCTCTCTTCATATAGTGCAGTTCGGAACATCTAAAGTCATTCACACCACTGTGAACTATGATGAAGTCATAACGGTACTTGCTGTTGAGAGGCTTGAGTGGATGTTTGATCTGATGGATCCTGGCACCCTCTAGACAGCTGACTGTAACCATCTCCTTATCCAGCCTGATGAGTGGAACATCTATGTGTCTCAAAATGGAGTCACCTTTGACTAAAAATTTGGTTTAGATGTACTTTGCCTTATGGACTTATTTCGTGAGACACTGGTGCTTGTGTTTTTATGTGTATTGAGTGCTGTACATGTATTAGGTGTAGCATGTTTGTGTTTGGAAGGTTTCTGGTGAGTACTGCATATGATGGTTTGTGTGTTGAGTGCATGATTTGCGTAGGAGGTGTAGTATATGAGTTGACAAACTGTGTAATTTTACTGTTCTGTGCCCTAGAAAGCTAGGATTCCAGATTCTTAGTGTATATGCATCTCTCACAAACTGTACTTAGGTGATTTAGAAGTAGAGGGTTGTCAGTGTACATGAGGTAGTTGTTCACTGCCTCAGGATACCCATATCAATCAGGCTGATAGGAAAAATGGAGAAAAAACAACCATACATAATGCTAGATTAAATCCTGTTTTCACAGTGGGGAGAGGAAATGGAGGGGTGTGGTATAACTTGGTGATCTATAAAGAATCTGCACTAGTGGGGGTTCTCTAAATGGTATGAGACTACTGTAGATTTGGTGGTTTTGGGACTGTTTAAGGAGACAGCAGTGTGGCTAAGGTGCTCTGTGAGCAGCTAAGCACAATTTTAGGACTTCTCAGCAAGATCAAGGACAGCTACTAAGGAAAAAATTTATCTGCTGACATTTTTACATCTATAACTGCCAATGGTTACCCCACTGCATGGTAGTGCATGCCGGTGCATGGAGGTAAACTATGCATAAACAAATGAATACAACAGCGCACTGGCTGTCCGCCTAACTCTGTGGAGCTGTGTTAAAACAAGTGCAAACTCATGCAAACGCAGGGCTTATGCTTTGACTAATTTTATGTCATTGCTGGCTGACTTCAGAGTTGTGCACTGTTATTTTTGCTTCACTGTATAGTTTTTCAGATCTCTGCTGAAGGTGTTGGTTTTCCCATACCCACCCTCTCTATTCCTGTCTTGTTGTTTAAATTTGGAGGCTTTTGCAGTTGCCCTCCCCCACTGTAGATTTGAGCTGGGACACTCCCCCCAGTCCCATCTCTTTACCTCATTCTACCTAACAGACTCCTTCTGCACTTGTTTTTAGTCATTTTTAATTTAATTGCATTTTTTAAACTGTTTGGTCTAACATTGCTACATACTCAAGTGTGCTAGCTTGCACTGCATTTGAATTGTTTTTACTGCTGTTTTAGCTACTTTTCTGTATACATATATTTTAAAAAAAATACCTTTCCTGTAACTAGTGTAGTCCAGATTCAGATTTGCTGTATCCAGGACTGTATGTAAGCTTCTGAGCCCCCAAGCTTTCTGTGTTGGAGGGAAGCCGTCTAGCTTATCAGTGGGAGTGGTAAGCACTAGGTAACCTATCTACCACATAAGGAGTGGTTCTGGCCCAGAAATTGTAGTTATTGGCCGTTTGGGCAGTTTTTCCATCTGTCTCAACTTTCTGATTTAAAAGCCTGCATTTGCACTGTTTCCCCCCTTTCCTGTAACTAGTTTATTCCAGATACAGATTCTTAGTTTTAGCACTTGAATTTGTGATCAGCACTTGTTCAGAACTTGTAAGTACTAAATAACCTACTAATTACTACAACACTCAACCTCCCTCATTACATAGAGGAAAACAGTTTTGGTACTTACTTTCCTCACTTGCTTAGAGAAAAGCAGCTCTTGTACTCACTTTCCTCACTTATCTAGAGGAAAATAGTTTTTTATTCAGGCATGTCCAAGGGTCAGCTCCCAGTGTTCTCTCCTGTCTGTCTGATGAATCTGGGCATCTTGGGGCAATGTAGAAATTGCCTCATGTACACAGACAACCCTCTCCTCCTACCACCCAACACTACAATCTGTGAGAGATGCACTTATCTAGCCAAACTGGAGGTAAAGCTCTCTCTAATCCAGACTGAACTTGACAATCAAGAAGAGAAGGTAAACACTTGCACCACACCACACTCATCACATAGTCTCACTAAATCGACACCACCAAAATCCACACATAGAAACACAAAAACATTCACGGAGGCTCTCAATAATAATCTGCTCAAGCAACAGAGACCTCCATAGCAGAAATGCAAGCAACCTCCACCCCCCAACACAACCCAAATGACACATAGCCCGCAGACTCAGTGTGCCACTCAACCACAGCCAATAAGGCAAAACAACGTACCCAACACACTAGTCATAGGTGACTCAGTCAGGCACACAGATGTCCCACTCACCAGTCTAAACAAGGAGAAGGTTACTGTCAGCTGCCTGTCAGGTGCCAGGATCCACCACATAACCCACGCACTCAGGTCACTCCACAACAAGTACAAATATGACTCTGTCATTGTCCATTTTGGTGTGAATGACTTAAGACGTACCTCCCTGGACTACATGAAAAGAGACATGGAAGAGTTCTCCGATCTTGTAGCCCAGGCAGGTATGACCCTAGCCCTGAGTAGCATTCTGCCATCACCCAGAATGATGCCGCAGTACAAGGACAAAATGATTGACTTCAACAATTGGCTAAGCTTCTGGTGCCATTCTAAAGGGATCCAGTATCTGTCTGTCTGGGATGACATGGTTGACAGATCATGATGCTTTGCCAGAGATGGCCTGTACCTGTCACCCCTGGGATTCCGGATACTGGCTAAGGTTTTTGCCGCCCCTATAGTGCCTTTTTTAGGCAAGGTTCAAATGACAAATTCACCACTGTAACAGGAACAGGCAAGCAAAAACTGAGGGTGATGCTATTCAATGCTAGAAGTCTAAATCTCAAAATGCACTCACTCGAGGCACTCCTTAAAATGGAGAACATCGATATCTGTGCAGTGACTGAGACCTGGTTCAAGGCTTCAGAGAGCACCCCTGCACTACCAGGCTATAACCACACTTTTCGGCCATGTAACCTGGACTGGAACACTAAAGGCGGAGGTGTGTCCATATTCATTAAAGATATCCACACCTCCAGGCTAGTTGCTCAGCATAATGCAGCCGAGGTTATCCAAGTGCAACTAACTCTGGGCAAAACTGCAATCCAAATTGTAGCTTGCTACAGATCCCCCACCATGCCCCAGGATTCCCACTCCTCATTTCTTAATACACTGGAAAATATTAGGGTTCAACCAAACAACCTAATAATGGGCGATTTCATCTACCCCACCATGTACCAACTCCTTCGCTCAATGCTTTCTGGAATTCATAAACTCCAGTGCCCTGGATCAACTTACCCACACCCCCACGAGGGGCAACAATATCTTAGATCTTGTCATTACCAACATGAGTGACCAGTGTTACACACCTCAATGTCAATTGAGCCAATTGTCAAAAAAGTCAATGCCTCATTGGTCCGATCCAACCATAAGCTAATTACCCTAGATATCCACATCCTGCCTCCACCCCCCATTAAGGAAACCATGGTAAAACATTTCTCCAAAGCCAACTTCACGTTTCTTAAGACAGAAGTGGTGAACTTCATGACACCCATGCAGATGGACAATACAGTTACGACTTCTGAATCCTACACAATTACACTTTATAAGCACTTAAATGAGTGCATAGATTGTGCTATCCCAAACAGAACCAAGAGGCTATCCTCCAAAAAAAGGAAGCCAATCTGGTGGTCCCCTGCCATAAACAAACTGTACAACAGAAGGAAGAAACTGTTGCAAAAGCGAGTAAAATCCCATGAGTGGAGGAGCTCCCTGGTCAGCCTCAGTAAGAAGCTGCGATCCCTGATAAAATCCTCCAAAGCAAGTTATGAAAACAAAATTGCCACTGATTCTAAAGACAACCACAAAGCATTCCATAGCTATGTCAAGAATCTCAATGGCAACACTCAGATCTGCTCTGAGTTACAGCACAATGGCACTAAATATACAGACCCAACTGATATTGCCAACATCCTGGCAGATAAGTTCAGTGCTAACTTTACCCCCCTCTCACCCCCTAAAGAGCCCATCTCTATACTGGAAGAATGCAAAGTTCCTGTAATCAGGGCTGCACAGGTAAAAAACACACTCTCCAAAGCCAAGAACACAGCATCCATGGGACCAGACAACATCCCAGGCTGCGTTCTACACAAGCTACAGAACGAACCGGCAGCCCACCTAAGTACCATGTTCAATTATAGCCTCACCTTAGGCTTTGTGCCTGCTGAATGTCACACAGCGACGGGTATCCCACTCCACAAGGGATGAGCCACCACGGACCCCGGGAACTACCGCCCCATTAGCCTGACGAGCTTGGTCTGCAAGGCCATGGAACGTATCATCATGGAACTTATAAACAATGACATCGGTAATCTCCAAACTCTGGACCCCACCCAGTTCGGGTTTGTAAAAGGCAGATCATGTCTCCTAAACCTGATAGACTTCTTTGAAGCAGTCACCAAAGCCATAGACAAGGGTAAGGTGGTTTACACAGCCTATCTAGATCTTGCCAAGGCTTTCAACACTATCCCCCACTCTGGAATTATAGATAATCTCACTAAACTAGGTATAAATCCCTATGTCATAAGATGGGTTGCCAACTGGCTCACTGACAGAACCAACACTGTGAAAGTAGCACACTCCAAATCTGACTTTAGACCAGTGACAAGTGGAGTACCACAGGGTTCAGTCCTGGGTCCTCTCCTGTTTGGTATCTACTTCTCTGAAGTACAGGCTAACACAGAAGGTCTTTGGCTAATGAAGTTCGCAGATGACTGCAAACTAGGAGCCATAATCGAAACTCCTAATGATGTGGACATCCTACAAAAGGGCCTCGCTGAGACAGATGCCTGGTGTCAAAGCCATGGCCTCAAGCTCAATGCCAAAAAGTGCATTGTCATCCCCTTTGGTAAAAACCCTGTACCCATGAACTACAACATAGGTGGTAGTATACTTATCACTGAAAGTGTGATAAGAGACCATGGTACACAGGTGGACAGTAGTCTCTCCTTTGATAATCACATTGCCACAGTAGTCAGGAAATCCTTCTACGTGGCACACCTCATCACAAAAGGTTTCTCATCCAGAAAAAAAGAGGTCATTGTTCCCCTCTACTCATCACTCATTAGACCCATTATAGAGTACAACGCCTTTTTGGTATGTACCTCACAAGACATCTACAACAACTGGAAAGGCCGCAGAAATACCTCACAAAAAGGATTACTGGCCTCAAACAGATGCCCTACACAGACCGTCTCAAAAAACTCCAGCTTTACTCCATCACATATTACCTATTCAGAGGTGATCTCTGCCTAACATACAAAGCTATGTCAAACCCAGAGCTGTTGGACATGCTCCACTTAAAGAAATTCCAATCCCTCCGAGCTACACGCTCTAGGGACCTAAACCTTGTCACCACAATAAACAGAACATGCCGGAGGGATAGATTCCTGTCCCAGAGACTTCTCATACTCTGGAATAAACTTCCTATCTATATCAAACAAAGCTCCTCATTAGCACTCTTCAAGAAAAATCTTGATGATTGGATGGGAAATAGGAAATTCATGCCAGGGATCACCTATGTGGCTCTGCTCGACAGTGGCACAGGAAAATAATTTTCTTGGGTGGCAAAAGCCAGGGTACCTTTTTGGCTGGGCTTGTATAGGCCCCAGGGCCAATAGCCTAGTACATACCTATGAACCTATGAACCTATAATTATAGGATAATAGGATCACAGGAAATTATGAGGCTAATGGCCCTAGAGCCTTTTTCAGCCTAGCCATTCATGCCCAAAATTTCCCAATTAGCAATGCCCACTGGCTAGAATGGCTTAGGTATATGCCTGTAGCTTAGGGCATCAGCAAACTGCCCCAGTCCATAAGGGCCAAAGGTGACAAGCTAGGGGTGAATTTGTGATTTCCCAAACATTGGTCTAATTTGCATTTGAATAGACTTAGGAAATAACTCTGTTTCACATGAATGGGGAGCCTGTTCCAGAGAAGTGGTCATCTCTGAGACACATATCTCTGTAACATGTTTTGTTTGCCACATATGAGGTTTAGATCCTTAGATTTGGTAATTTCTAGTGCTCTTTGTTTTCTGAATATGTAGCCGATCCATCAAGGCTGGATCAGAAAATGCCTTGTATGGTAGGCAATTTACGCCCTGCATTCTTTTAGTGAGGAACCTCTGTGGCCATTCCAGTTTTATTTATTTTATTTATTTTACATTTGTTGACCGGGCTAGTCCAACTGGATACATGTCCATTTTCAGTATAGGCCCAGGGAGATAAGCTCCAAAATTAAGCTAATAAAACAGGACAGCAAAACTAAAAATATTTCAATACATTGTTGATGGAGATTTTCATCAAAAAACTAACTTTAAAGAAATTGACTACAGAGTTTAACAAAACCATACAGTACTATTTACATGGTACAAGGGTTTGACATTCATCATAAGGTAGGCTAGGAAAGAAGTAAGGATTGAAATAAAGTATTATGGTTGTTTAGTAAAATATAACACTAAGATAATAAAAAAACAGTTCGCATATATACACCTAAACAAATAATACACTCAAAGTAAAAAGACAGTTGATCTATATACAAGGTGAAACACTTGTGCTCACAGCAGGATGAGTGTTACAAAGTACATACTCAGTGAATGTTCCCTGAGAAAACTAGACTAAAATGGGAGAAAGGGAGGATAGCAAATCCCACTTTAAGGGTTATGGGAGAGAGGTATACAGTAATATTGTACTGGGTGAGTGTTAGTCAGGGTTAGTACATGGGCATAGCCATTGTCTCTTTAGTAGAATTTTAGTTGCATTTTGAAGAGTGGTAATGATGTTAGTGATGCAAGTATATGTATATATATTTCCCCTGTACTTGTTACTTTTCTCATGTTGAACCCCATGTAATGTATATGTATATCCTCATTCTCTGTTTAATATGTATGTGGAGCTTTTCTCCCCAGGACTCCATTGAAAACGGGTTCTTGAGCCCAATGGACTATCCTGGTTAAACAAATGCAAATAAATAAATAAATAAATAAATAAAGTTTGCTAGGAAGCTTATTCCAAATCTTCCCCACAGAATTAGAGAAAAGAGAATCACCTGTTTTGTTATGGGATTTATGGATGGTAACCAGTAATTTATTTGCTGAGCAAAGGGTAGTAAGATTTATGTAAGGGGAGATAAGGCTACAGAGAATAGGAGTATTACTAGGATGGTACAGAATCTTATGGGTGATGATGAGTTGTTGAAATTCCAGCTGGTTTTACAGTTCTAGCCATCCCAGCTGTTTGAGATTCAGACAATGGTGAGTTCTAAATGGGGAGCCAGTAGAAAATCTGGCAATGTTGTTATAGGAGGTTGCCAGCTTATTAAGGTTGCTTTTGGAAATATTAGTATAAATGGGGGAGGCATAGAGGAGGGTAGAGATCAGATGGGTATGGGCAATGGTAGTTCTGGCTTCAGGGGTAAGGAAAGGTTTTATCCTATATATAGAACCAAGTTTTCTGTTTACTGATTTAATAGTAGAGTTAATACGCAAGTCAAAGTTAAGGTTGTGGTCAATTATTACACCTAAGAGTTTGGTGGTTGGGTCAGGAGCTATGACAGTACCATCATTGGATGTAATAGAGAAATTTATTGTGGAAGATTTTAGAGTTGGAGTAAAGAGCAGTAGTTTTGTTTTTTTGGCATTTACCTGGAGGCAACTTTGTAGGAACCAGTTTTTAACTAGGTTAAATACTGTTTGGGTGATGGATTGGAGTTCTGATGAAGAAGAGGCATTACAGATCATTGTGGAGTCATCTGCATATTGTATGCAAAAAGCTAGAGGAAGATTTATACTAAGATCATTAATGAATGTGGAGAAGAGGAGAGGTCCCAGGATAGAGTCTTGAGAGGACACCAAGGGTAATAGGGAGATGTGTGGATAGGTTATTGTCCCAAAGGACAGCTTGCTGTCTATTGTCTAAGTAGGACTTGAACCATTTTAATGCCTGTGTGTTGAGTGAAAGTGATTTTAGTATGTTCAGAAGTAGTTGATGGTTTATTTAGATAAGTCAATAAAGAGTGCAGAGGAGAGCATGTTATTATTATGATGTTTGTTAATGCAGTCAGAGAAGGATAGGAGAGCAGTGGCAGTACTATGGAAAGGTCTAAAACCATGCTGACAGTCAGCTAGTAGGTTATTTTGGAGAAGGTGATCCAGAAGTTGTTGATGGATGCATTTTTCCATGATTTTGGCTAAAGGAGAAAGTAGGGCTATGGGCCGAAAGTTAGAGAGTTCAGTTGAGTTACCACCCTTGTGAAATGGAATAATGTGAGAGATGTACCAGAGAGATGGGATGGAGCCTTCAGTAATTGTTCTATTAATTAGGATAGAGATGGGATAGGCAAGTACTTTTGCTGCAGTTTGAAGGTATTCAGCTGGTAGGAGATTAGCTGAGGGAGTACATGGTTTAAGTTTGTGAAGTAGGGTATAGATAAGGGATGTAGAAATTGGTTTTAGATGAAAGGTAGGAGGTATGCTAGCTAGGGAGGATATGAGGGTTGAGCTAACAGGAGGTAAGGAGTTTGCGAGAGATTGGACCGTTTCAGTGAAAAAGGTATTGAAAGCATTAGCAATCTGGTTGTGAGTCTTCAGGGAGAGACCTGATGGGATTGGTGTTTTGGAGTGGCCAGGGTGTAATAGTCTATTTATGCCTGACCAGAAGGTTTGTGGTTGTTGTTGGTGCTTTTGTTGGAGTTTAAAGTAATAGTTTTTTTTATCAAGTAGTATTGATTTTTAGTGGCATTTCTCAGCTGTTTGAAGTTTTGATGATCAATTGGTTCTTTAGTGTTTCTCCAATTAGACCAGATTTTACTTCTTAGTAAGATTTGTTGCTTAGTTTCTTTAGTGAACCATGGAGCTGCTTTACTTCTAGTTCTTATAGACCGTGAAGGGGCATGGAATTCTAGGATTTGTAAGAATTTGGAGTTAAAGTAGGATACTGCTTCCTCAAGTGGGAGTTGTTTTAAGGGTGACCCGTCACAGGATTGAAGATCTGCTTGGAAGCTTGCTGGATTCAATTTTTTTTGTTCCGGGTAGTTTTAAAGGTAGTTTGGTTGGGAATAAAGTTTTTTTGTTTGAGTATATAAGTAACTGAATGGTCACTGATATCGTCAGGAAGGATACCAGCTTTATAAGAGAGGGGATGACTGTTTACTAAGATCCAGTCTAAGGTACTCTCTTTGCTACTGGGTTTATGGATTCTGGTGGGGGTGGTGATTGTTTGAGAGAAACCATAGAGGTTTATATGGGTTGTGGGTTTGTGTGAGGTACAGGTGTTCCAGTCTATATTAAAATCACCAAGTACAATGGTTTCTTGTGGGAAGGATGTAGAAAGCCAGCAGAGGATATTTTCTAGGATGCTAATGTTATTGCCTGGAGGTAGGTAGGAGCATATTATGTATATAGATTTGCTAGCATTGACCTGTAGCATGGAGATAAGGATTTCAACATTGCTATCTAAAGGTGGTTGTATATTTAGTGAAGTAACCTGTAATTGAGATTTATACAGACTTGCTACCCCACCACCCTTTTTATTTGTTCAGTCTAATCTCAAGATATTATAACCAGGTGGGATAATTCCATTGTCCTTTATTACTGGTTTGAGCCAAGTTTCTGTTAAACAAAGGATATCAAAAGAGTGTATGTCTAGTAGAGTGTGTAGTTGGCTAACTTTATTATTTAAGCTCCGTATGTTGAGATGTGCTATGAGCAGAGAATTTGGGGTTTTATTAGGAGTGAATGGGGTAGAGGGATGAGGTAGGAAGGGGTTTATAGGGGTGTTGCTGTTTGGTCCTGGGTAGGGATGAATGTCACCATGAAGGAGAGGATGTTGTTGAGGATTATATGTAAGCTTCAGTAGTTTACAGAAAATGTTTTGTGATTTCCTAGACTGAAGGACAGTAATACGGGCTACCCTATGATATTTAGGTGACAGATAGGTTGAGGTACATAAGTTTGAATGGCTTTGGAAGGCTAGTTGACTTAAAATCAATGTTTGTTTTAAGGGATGGTGGGAACTGGTATAATGTAAGTTTTCATAAAAGGTAAGAATATAGGGTATAGAGAGAATGGATAGCACTGCAAGTAAGAGAAACAGATTTATAAGTATTGGTTTGTGGGTTAAGGGCATGGTGAGTGAGACCATAGAATATAGGCAGAAATGTAAAGGCTGGTAGAGAGATAGTCTAGTGTGATGTAGTATTCCAGGGGTAGTAAAATTATTCCTAGTATGAGAGTGGGTGTGTAGGTATCTGATCTACAATATGTTCTAGAGAGCTATTGGATAGCTAGGGAGGGGTGTGGCTTTAGAAGTATAACTGTAGGAGCACTGGGGGTGGGTGTGAATTGGAGGTAGGGTAGGGGAGTGGAGTGAGTCCGCAGGGCGAATGGAGTGGGTTAGAGCAGGTAAAGGAAGATTCTACAGAGCCAATCGGTGAGCAGCAGTCTCCTGATCAACTCTGGGTAGTTACAGGTAAGTGGAGTGTGATAATGCAGCTGTGAGGTGGTAAAGGATAGCAGAATGGAAAATAAGAAAACAATATAGCTAGATGGTGGGAAAGAAAAAGTAAGAGCAGTGTAATACAGCAGGAAGATTAGAAAGTAATCAGGAATGAAATAGGGAAAATATACTGAGATGAACTATGGGAAGGTGGGGTAAGAGATTTAACCCAAGGCTAGATTAGGGTGCCACCTAGTGGGCAGAGAGTAAAGAACTGCAAGAGGTAGCTGTAATGAAGATAGCTGGTAGAGATGGTTCAGATAGAAGATTCAAAGGAGGAAAATAAGCAGTTGCTACAGGGGTAGAGAGGGGTATGGCTGCTGGCTTCCTGGCTCAGTAGCTTAATTGTATTCAGTACTAGGTAAATTTCAAACAATTAATTCAGCTTAACAGTTAGGTCTAGGGTAGAACATACTTTCTTATTCCCTTTGGTAACTGGGAAACTGTACTAGGGTGGCAGGTTTCTTTGACCAGGCGTTGGGATGGCTGAAAAAAAAAGAAAGCAGTCCTTAATGACCAGGCAGGTCCCTTAGTGCAGGATAGGAGGTAGAGAGCTGGGAAGATTGGAAAGAGAAAAAAGTACAAGTTAAGTGTTAAAGCACCAATTAATGTCTTGCTTGCTAATTAACAATCAGGGTGAAGACACATTTAAAACAGTGTTAAATAGCACCTTGACTGCGTACAATATTTAAGAATGCTAAGATGTTAATCTTAAGGTAGCACTAAGATAGAGCTCTTTCCCATTAACAGAATTAGTCCTTTTCAGATAGATGCAGGGACATCAAATGAACAAGCAGTTATATGCAGGTATATGGAACTAATGAGATTCCATTTAAATTGCAAATTTAGAGCAATAAAGAGTAAAAAAAAAAAAAAACGTATTACAGATAACACAATCTTCTTCTTCTTCTTCTTTCAGCTTTTCCCGGTTAGGGGTCGCTACAGCGGATCATCTGTCCGCTCATGATTGGCAGTGGAGTTTTATGGTGTTGAGTTGCCAGCCCGGTGCCCAACCTTCCATAGAAGGCACACACACACACTCACACCTAGGGCCAATTTAGAGTGTCCAATCCATCTACTGCATGTCTTTGGGATGTGGAAGGAAACCGGAGCACCCGGAGGAAACCAACGTGACCACAGGGAGGACATGCAGACTCCACACAGAAGGCATTCCAGCTGAGAATCGAACCAGAGAACCTCTTGCTGTGAGGCAACAACGCTAACTGCTGCACCACCATGGCCGCCCATTTTAGATAACACAATATTAGTCAGTAATTACATACTGTGAGCTAGATGGTAATAGAAAAATACAACAAACCTAGTCACACAAATCATAGTAAGTCATGATGTAATTACACAACATGTGTTGCACAAGTTCTCAAACAATAAGGTGCAGGTAACAGCTACTTGAATTGTTTCTCCCACTGAGCTTTGCCGAATGCTCTTTGCCCAACCGCATACTCTCCTTAACAAAAGTATGGCTATTATGGGCAAACAAAGTTCAGTTGTTGCAAATATCTGGTCAAGAACATGCTGAAGGGTGCATTGTACTCAATTATTGGTCTGATGAGGGTTGAGTATAGTGGAACAATGATCTCCTAAAATATGGATGCCATGCCCTAACTTATAAGTTGTGCCACATAGGATTTTCTCCCTACCTTGGATATGTGATAATCAAAGTTCAGGTTACTGTTTAACCTGAGTTATCAAATCCCTTGCCACTGGGTCTACTCTTAAGGGAGTGTTATCAATGTTGTAATTTGCGGGATAATGATCTTCCCGAATGGTATAATTATGCACTTTTTGCATTGAGTTTGAATCCATGGTTCTGGCACTAGTTATTTGTTCATGTCAGACCTTCCTGGAGGATATCAACATCTTTGGGGGACTTGGTGAATGCACCCAACTTGCACTCATCACCACATCTGTTCAGTCAAAGGTCCTCTATATTTCAGAGAAGTATATTCCAAATAGAAGAGGTCCCACTAGTAACAGGTCTCTTAGTTGAGTTGTATTCCCCACCTTAACCTCAAGTGTCCTATCTCTAAGCCATTTGGCTGTCCATTGGTTGACATGGGGATTTATGCCTAAATTTGTGAGTTTGTCTATAATATCTGAGAGATGTATTGTGTCAAATGCCTTTGAAAGGTCAAGGTAGGCAGTACGTACCATTTTGCCCTTGCCTGCGTTTATAGTGAACTTCTCAAAGACGTCCACCAAATTTAGCAGGTATGATCTGCTCCTGTTGAAACTGAACTGGGATGGGTCCAGTGTTTGAAGATTTCTTATGTCTTTGTCTACCAGGTCTACAGTCATTCTTTCCATGGCCTTGTGTATGAGACTAGTCAAACTTATACATCTCTAGTTCCCTCGGTCTGATGATGGTCTGTCCTTATGGGGAAGGATGACAGCTTCAGTCCTCCATTCCCTAGGGACAAGGCCTGTCTGAAGGATGTAGTTAAACAGAGATTCTAGTGGACCTGACACGTAATGTTTCAAGCTATTAAGGAAGCACCCTTTGATGCAGTGTTTTTAGCTCTAGACAGTGCAGTAAGGGCTTGCTCTTTAGTGAGAGTTGAGGAAGAAATGGTAGAATGTATTTCCTGGGGGGGGGGGGGGGGGGGGCTGGGAATGATGGAGGGTGAAATTTGAGCCAAATGTATTGTCCAGCAAATTTGCTATATCCCCAGTTTGGTATAGTAAGTTCAATTTACGATTAGTTCAGCATACTGTTGGATGTGCCCTTTAAAGTTGCATACATAACTGAAAAATGCCTTATGGTTATCGTTAGACTGGGAGTTGGCTTTGGTGGACATGATTAGTCACCTGAGTTGTTTGTTGAGATTCAGGAGGGAAGTTTTGTCTTTTGGGCATAACCCTTCCTATTTTTGGAAAGGATTTTCTTTCTTTCGTTGTATGCCCTATTTAAACTGGGGGTCCACCAAGGGGACTTGTTTTTGGAATTTGTCCTAAATTTATTTCTGTTTGAAACTGCTGTTTATATGTTTCTACAGGGTTTCTGTAAACAGTTCCACATAGACCACCCTATTCTCTGAACTTGAGGGTTTGGAATTTAGCTATGCCTTCACATAATAGGAAGTAGTTGGCCTTGGAAAAGCTCTTAAAGGTTCTGGAGTTTACTGGGAGTGCAACCCTTATACTTATTTCAAGAGTTACCACTTTGTGATCTGATCTGAATAGTGAGGACATTAAACAAGAAGGAAGTGCAACATTCCCTCATGTTTGTGAGTACCAGGTCCAGGATATTTGGCAGACTAGCTATTCCAGGGTTTTTGCATTGACAGCATCTAGTAATATATGAGCCTGCATCTTAGTGGTTGTGTATGCATCCTAATTTATGGCAAGAATAGTTGAAATCACCCATGATTATGGTGTTGGGCTGAATTGTGAGTGACTTCAGTACATCCAAGTATGTGGTATGGTTATCTTTGGTCATAGACTGGGACCTAGAGCTAGCAGGGATATGGTAGTGGACTTTACTTAAGGTTAGTTGGACATGGAGTAGCTCAAACATGTTGTCTTTGATCAATCTTGAGGTCAAGCATGGAATGGGTAAGGCCAGTCTCTAACCATATGGGATAGGTAATTCAAGCACAAAAATGTAAACTGGCTAGGCTTAAAATGGCCTAAAAGGTTAGCTAGCCTAGCATTTACCTTTGAACTTATCAAAGTACAGCCATTGGAATCAGGTGACATGGCCTGTGTTCTGACATGTGCACTTACATTGCTCACTTTGGTATTGTTGGAAATGACATTTGATCTGTTTGTCTGATTTAAGCAAAATCAGGTGGTAAAGGCTTCCACAGTTTAAGATCCAGAGCAAAAAAGCTGTGGTTTGTAAAATAGTGGGTGGAGTTAAGAAACAGAACTATTAGTGGATTGGTCTCTTAGACTGTAAGTACTGATCTTTCATTCATGACTATACATATCTCACTGGCCTTGAACAACACCATACAACTACCTGCTTTGTATCACAGGCCTCAGCACAGGAGAGAGGATAGAGGATATTACATTTTTTGGATGCTGGTAAGAAACGGATATATTTTCAGCAGTTTAGACAGAACAAAGGATTTTAGGCAATCTGAACAACTTTTTGTATGTTGCATGCCAGGCACGTAGGGGTAGGCCTGTACCCAGACAAGCAAACACTGTCAAAGTAAGTTTAATTGTGTCATATTTTGCTACAAAAACATTGGAAAATTGCTGGTGGGTTGACTGAGAGCTCACTCTGTTAGGCAAGTGCTACACAGCAGCCTTCTTTAGGAATGTTTCATCCCACACTGACAGTGAGACAGCCACCTATCGTACTATGCCTAACTTTACCAAACATTACAAGCCAGAAAATCTCAGTGCAGGGCAGAATTCACTACTGCCGTATCACAGAGTATGTTATAACCATCAAAACCCACAAATGGAGTGCTATCTACTAAAATCATGAGTCAAACCAGACTTCCTAATGAAACTGTTTTGTGACTGGTACTCATAAGTACAATCAAATAAGTCAGTGCAAGCACTTGACTATGAACACCAGTCATGGAGAGAAATATCACTAAAAAAGTATATTTGCAAGAGGCAAGCCCCTGTACCTCTCAAACATGGAGGGATGTGCTGCCACACCCCCACTACCTATACATACACACACACACACACACACACACACACACACACACACACACACACACACACACACACACAGATTTTTTTGGATTTCAATGAAAAAAGAAATCCCCAGGAAATCGCAATCACGATCTTTAAATGTAAACATTTGTTTTTTCCCAGTAGTGACCTGCCATGAGAGTGGCAGTCATTACTGTATCAAACACAAACATAGGAATACTCAGACTGATGTTGTATTCTTACAGTGCATAACAAATACTTCTGCAGTAGTGATCTTTACAGCAAAGATAGTAGAGTTGTGTCACTACAGTCAACATAACAGTAAGCATTTCAATAAAAGGATCTTCTTCATGAAAGATACAGCCTTTCTTTGGTCCAGAGATGAGAAAAGGAAGAAAACTGGAAGAAATCCTCTTTTTTCCAAGTTAATGAGGAAGAGACACTAGGAATATATCGTTTCTATCTTTTTTCCTTTATCAAAGAACAAAAATAAAATGTGCCTCTTGAATTCCACTTAGTCATTAAGGATCCTTTAGAGCTATGATTCCTTACTTACCAAAATCAGAGAGGTGAACTCCTCAGGCCTTCCTGGAATTTTCAGGTTGAGAACTAAGAATAATGTCTGCCTCTCATCCTGACATAGTTGTTCGCAGATGTCCTTAAAGAAATGAATATATTGTGGGATGCTCTCACTTTTAGGAATGAATTAAGCCAACATCCTGCTATTTTGCATATTGCTAAGTCTCATAACTTACAGGAGATTATTTATATGCAAATACTATTGCCAAACAATGGAATGAAATCCCCTTACCCATGAGAATAATTTCAAATCTCAACTACTCCTTCAAGTCAGAGTTCAGGATTCATTCATTAAATAAATGGCTTTGTTCTTATATTACTCCAAGAAAATTTCAACTTCCATGCCCGTACCCCCTAAATTTTCTTCTACTCTAATATTTCAACTCCAGCTTACACACCTTGATTATTGTATTTAAGGCTTTCCTTAGACCTATAGTCTCCCTTTTTTTTACCAACATACCTCTGAAACTGTATATTACAACCTAACCTTTCTTTTCATTCACCCCATCATAATCATCACTGTCTCCCAGAAAATTGTCCTCTGCTCACAGAACTCACTATCCTATCTCATGCTGTTTTCCCATTCTAAATCCTCCTTTCTCTTCTAGAACATTTTTATTAAATGCTATAACAAGAACTGCACCATGTCTATAACCTGTCTCTATTTGTCATCTCACTATCCAATAGCATAATCCTCACTCTCCTTGCTTTCTCCTCTGCTTTAATACTTTGATTCCACATCCTGATTACTCTCTTTCCAAGGTACCACCTTACTTGATCAACTACTTTGAATCTTATCTGATCTGTCTTGCGGGTGTATATCACATTGTCGAACTTTTAAAAGTTAGAACATCATATGGTTGACACCATATGATTGAACTTTTAAAAGTACAAACATTTCAATGGAGATCTCTGTACAGTGCATAATGGGAAGATTTCAACTTTCTGCACTGCAGTGCGATCTCAGAGTTGGTATATTTAAAGAGCGAGGGGTGTGGGGGTGCAGCCCCCCATGTGGGTGGTGCAAGGGGGCTTGCTTCCCCCACTTAAACCATTCAGGTAGCTTTTTTCTTTGGTTTATTTTTTTTACATTTTCGAACTTTTAAAAGTTGGATCATATGGTGTCGACCGTATGACATGCAAACTTTTAAAAGTCTGATTATGTAATATAGACGCTGTCTTGCTTGGGCTTATTAAACCTTAACAAAAATGCTAAATAAATACAGCTTTTACTTGTATAGTATGAGCCGTATTTTCATTTTTTGTCAGCATTGGTAATCATCTGTATTTCTGTGTCATACAATGTAAAATATCTTAATTTATCTCCTAGCTGTAACATCTTATTGAACAGTCTAATACTTGTAAAACTACTTTCATTTGGAGCTTTTCTTCCCTGGCCTCCACTGAAATGAGGTTATTTTAACCCAGACTGACTTACCTCATAATGAAATGCAAAATAAAATAATAAATAAAGGAGAGAGACTAAAGCTAAAACAAATGGATTTGGGTGTGCATAAGAATGGCAATAAAGAAGTGAACTTAAATAATGAATAATTATTTGTGCAGGTAGATTGACTGGTCTTATTGGATTTTATCAGCCACAGGGTTAGTCAGTAAAACACATGATAACTTATTGTAGAAGCAAGTTGTAGAGCAAGTTACGACTGCAAGAAAGTTGAGTAATAATAGCCTAAAAGTCAAAAACTAAAAAAGTAATTTGAGCAAATGATATACATTTAAGATATACATAGAGTGGATTATTTTGTTATTGTAAATAAAGATGATTAAGGTATGATTCTGTAGATAAGTCAGTGTGTTAATTATGCTTCTAAGACTTTAAATGAGAAATGTGAGTCATGCTTAGCATATAGGCACCTATATAAATAAATGGATAAAATTAATTCACTTTATGTAGGACAATATCATAGATGAAACAACAGTACTCATTAAAGACAGGAAAACATTTTAAAAATAGGGAATGATCATTTTTAAATTCATCAAGGTTTCTAAACTCATATGGAAGGGAGAAACAAAGAATATGGGTCCTTAACTGAAATGTCTTTTACAAGAGCTTAGCATGAATTTTGGGAGGCAAGTTTACAGTGAGAATTTAAATTAGAACTCATTTATGTAGTGGTAGGTGGAGCTGTAATTTGGTCATCCCATCAAAAAAAGCAAACTTGTGGAGTTGTGTATGAGTTGTAGCTTAGTGTGTCAGTAACTGCAGCAATAAGCTTCCATAAGCTCTGTGTTAAAGCTACTACATACACTCATTTAAGAAGTGGTGATGTCAATGACAGATTCTTAATTGAATGCTGGTACTTCACTTGTGCCCCATTGGCAGCTGCCAGTCATGTCCAAAACAGGTACTCCCTCCATGCTGCCCTGATTACTGCTATGGTGGTACAAATCTAGTCTAGAATCTAATTGGAAGGAGGATGGATGAGACATATGACCAGGGAGAAGAATTTAAAAAGTACTGACTTATTCCAACATTTAATAGTGATTATAGGTTGCTAGGTGTTCTTTTACAAGGTAATGCAGTGATGCTCCATTTTTGGTACACTGTGACATGAATCTGCGTTAGATACACAGTATTGGATAGTCTGCTAGACATGATAGTCAAGCTATTAGTAAAGGATAGTCTTTTATATCAGCAGATCTTTGACAGATGAGAACACTAGATATTTTTTGAACATTCATAGTTACATATTTATTTTGAGCCACATCTGGGAATCATGTCTACTGAATGAACTGACAGTATCAAGTTGGATTCAAACTTTTGCCTCAGAATATGTCTGCCATCGATTTGAATAAGTTGAACAATGGTCAAGAGAATACCCTGCCACTGCATCCTGTTGTGAGATCTCCTGTGACAGTTGCTGAAAATACAACACAAGAAGTGTTGAATAAAGGAGGAAATTCAGTTTCTACAGTTTTTCTCCAAGAAACATTGTGTTCTGAATCAAAAAAACATTATTTATGCTATATCTGGACCCCAAACACTAATGAGAAAACAATGGGCCATGAGTGGATGTGGTACAACAGCCATCTAAAACTCCGCTATGGCAGAAATCCAATCCCAAGAAGAAACATAAGCGAAATCAGAACTTTCAAGGAAAAAAAGTATTGATGCCTTTGAACTTTAAGGTAATACATTTTAATTCAATGTCATTCAGTGTCCTTGTGGATATTCTGCCACATAGGACACAATTAATATCTTATTAAAGACCTGCACTAGGAAACTGAATTTGAAATGTATTTAATTCTGGTATCAAGTTAATCAAAACAAGTTGGTTCAGTCCAACACTCCATCGAACTATTTCAGCCTTTGAGAAAAGCTATGATATGAACTTTAGAAAGTTGTTAAACAGCAAAATAAAATAACAATGTTTTCTTTTTGTAAAGGAAAGGGAAGCACTCTTAACCTTTTCACAGATTTAAATATATGCCTGATGAAGTGGTCCCACTGTTCTAATGAACCATGATGTTTATAAAATTAAGATACATTAAATGTTAAATAATGTTAGATTTTATAGAAACTTAGCAAATGTAAAAATATGAAAAGTTACTGAATGATAACTGGTTATGTAATAATTTTTACAGAGCATCATAAGTGATGAAATATATAAATTTGCCAAAGTACAAAACCCAGTTAAAGTTTTTGGAATTTCAAAAGTTCATGCAAATGAATTGGAACTGTCTGTGCCCTAAGTTAGAACCCATTTCTATGTTTATGAAAAAAAAAAAAAGACGTTTAAAGGATGCAGTTTCTGCTTGTACTTCATTTTTATTTATTTATTATTTATTTATTTACATTTGTTGACCGGGAGTGTCTGACTGGACGTAGGTCCATTTTCAGTGGAGGCCCGGGGAGAAAAGCTCCACAGTTAAAATAAACAGACAGTAGTTACGTTGGATTACATAGCGAATAAAAATTTAACATAGCAATTACTTACAACATATTTACAGATGAAGAACATAGTACATCAGTAGACAACTAGAATCTTTATCTGTGAAGTACATAACAGACATTAACAAATGTTACAATAAGAAGTTCCTGCTGTGTAATAAGTACGAGGCTTATGAGCATCTGAGCTTGCTATAATCAAGGTAGTTAGTGGAGTGGAAAGAAAGGTAGTGGTTGGATGGGGTGGGTGATATTAAAGTGGGAATTGCAAGGGCATAGCCAGTAGGTTTTTAGGTGCGCTTTTAGTAAAGTTTTGAAGTGGGTGTATGATGGTACAGAGGTAATTGTGGGTGGGAGGGAGTTTCATAATTTGGCTATGGTGCAAGAGAATAGTGCTTCACCAGCAGAGTTATTGGCTTTAGTGATCTGCAAGTGATTTTTGTTGCTGGATCTTACTGGTCTGGTGGTGCGATAGGGTTGGAGTAGATTCTGGAGGGATGGGACATTTAGTGGATGGTTTACTAGTTTGTGGGCGAGTGACAGTTGATACCATTGAAGGAGGTGAGGGAGTTCAAGCCAGCCCAGTTCATCAAGTGAGAGACAGTGGTGACTACGGTAGGATGCCCCTGTGGCAAATATGGCGATTTTGTTGTAGCAGGTCTCTAGCTTGTTTAGATCACATTGCCTTAGGTTGGTATATATTGGAGAGGCATAAAGTAGGGTGGAGATAAGGTGGGAATTTGCTATTGAAATCTTTGCTGCTTTGATGAGAAGTTGCTTATTTCTGTATAATGCTCCTAGTTTTTTGTGGACTTTTTTTATGGTCATGGATATGTGAATGTCAAATTTTAGTTTATTGTCTATTTCCACTCCTAACAAATTGGTGTGTTCAATTGGGTATATAGTGGTGTTGTCTTTTGCTGTGATGTTAAAGTGAGAGTTGTTTTGAGTATGTTTGGTGGGTTGGAAGATGAGTATTTCCGTTTTGTTTGGGTTGAGTATTAATTGGGCATTGGATAACCAAGTTTCAAATGAGGAAAAGGCTTCCTGTGTGACTTTTTGCAGTTTGGGTAGGGACTGGGCTGAGCAGATGATGGTCGAGTCATCTGCGTATTGTATGAGTGTGCCATGTTTGGTGGCAGAGGCTAGATTATTGGTGAAAACAGAGAAGAGTAGGGGTCCAAGGATGGATCCTTGGGGAACCCCTATGGAGACATGTAGTTGGGG
Source organism: Protopterus annectens (assembly GCF_019279795.1). Taxonomy (NCBI): domain Eukaryota; kingdom Metazoa; phylum Chordata; order Ceratodontiformes; family Protopteridae; genus Protopterus; species Protopterus annectens. Next base: position 555,060,591 of record NC_056745.1, read on the forward strand.
AGATATGTCATTCTGCCATACAACGGATTGTTGGCGGTCAGACAGGTAACTCTGAAACCAGTTGGTGACTGATTGCGAGAAGGATAGGTTATTGAGGACAAAGATGAGTTGTTTGTGTGGGACCATGTCAAATGCTTTCGATAGGTCTAGGAAAGTAGCAGAGGAGAGATAGCCATTGTTTTTATGCTGAAGGATAGTGTTAGTAAAGGAGACTAAGGCAGTGGTGGTGCTATGGTTTGGTCGGAAACCATTATGAGTATTGGAAAGGAGGTTGTTAGTAAGGAGGTAGTCTGAGACCTGAGAGTGTATGCATCTCTCTAGTATTTTGGAGAGTGGAGAGAGAATAGCTATGGGGTGGTAATTGCTTAGTTCTGTGGAGGGTCCACCTTTGTGGAGGGGAATTATATGTGATATTTTCCACAGTGTGGGAACGTAACTTTCTGACAGAGATCGGTTAATCAAGATGGATACTGGGTAGGCCAGAGCATCAGCTGCGATTTGTAGGTATTCACTTGGGAGGTTGTCTGCTGCTTATTTGGTGGGTTTAAGTTTAGTTAAGAGTTTTTTATGTTGGAGGTAGGTACAGGAGAAAAAGAGACCCTGTTAGTTGCTCTTAAGAGGGGGCTGGAAACAATCAGGTAACAGAGTTAACTGATAAATGAACATATGATAGTGACAAGGGTGGTTGTAGTTTTAAAAATGGTGCCTGCCACAGGTAATATTTATTAACTTTGGGATTGTCTTAAGGTAATAAACAGGGAAGGGGGAGGGGGAGAACAAGGGTGTAAGCAGGCAGTTCTTTTGTACTGCTGCTAATGAGCCAAAGCAAAGACAGGTTTGTGTTTAAGAAACAATCAGAATTGACCAAGGACTGCTCTGAAACTGTAAGCCATTTCTTAACCATTTCTCAGGTGGAAAAACAGGATAACCTTGTATCAGTAGGCTAGATCAGTTATGGATACTATTTGCTAACAGAAGGGGATAAGAGAGAAAGTGGAAGGTGCGTGTGTGTGTGTGTGTGTGTGTGTCTGTGTAGTGGGGGGGGGCTGCTTACAAGCCAAAGCAGAGTGCTCTCCAGGGGAAAATGAATATTGGCTCAAACAGGTAGACACATACTCAAAGTTAACTGTAGCTGTTTGCAGACAGTTCAGACCCGGGCTGCGCTTTTCTTACAAAACTGTTAAAGGTGGTACCACAGTTGAATACTTAAGAGTGGTGTTAGGTCTAGAAAAGAAGAGTACAGAGAAGAGTAAGCACTTTTGAGATGGTAAATATATATTATGTATATTTTTAAGATATTCTTTTCACTTTAAGGATTTATTTCATAGAGTTGAATTAAAGGACAAACATTTTTGGTCAGTACTGATGTCAAGTCTTTGTAACTTGTGATCCCACATGGCATGGGAAATGAATGGTTATGTAACATGCTTTTAAAAGACAAAGGCTACACAAATAAAAGAAAGTATCAGTCAGTTTATTGGCCTAGTGTTCTTTTTTTAATTTGATGGTCAATGCTTTTAGTGGGTCACAGAAGCAGCTATGGGTGTAGCATTAACACCCAACATTGCAAAATGGCCTATTGGGAAAGTGAATTTATATATAATAGCACATATTCTCATAAACTTAATTTTTATGTTTATTTTATAGAAGCTGTTTTTTGCTGTGGAATAGCATGCAGCAAGACTTAAAGTTAATATAAACAATAAACTCTTCTACCACCACTTTTTTAATTTAAGCATACAGCTGTTTTTAATATTTTTAGACAGCCTGGTGTATAAGAATTTAAGTAAAAAGAAACTTCAAATGAGTGTTACTTGCAAGGTTGATGGTAGCAATTTGTTGTTGCATTATACCAGCATGCATCTTCTGTACTTGATGAATAATTTATTTAAAAGCATGGAGGTTATGGTAAATAGTTTAACTGCAGACACAAATGACAAAGAAAAAAATCTTGGATTGGATAAGAGATGTAAAAGGTGGGGGCTACCAAGAAACATTTTTTTTTCGGAGAGACAGACGTCAAAACTTTAGCAAGTAAAAGTGACTCGGGATATAAGTCATGCACAGTGAATTGTCAGATGATTTAAAATACTGCCCACAATAACTGGAAAATTTTGAGTGGGAACCAAGATATTTTTTGTCTTTGGGACCAGAGCCCATATTTGTAAACAAAAAAAGCACAGATATTATATATCTTTTAAACAGACCAAAACAAGACATTTGACAGATTACCATTCAAACTAAGAAAGCCAATGGAAAATTAAGATGTTATAAATGTAAGATGTGTAGATACATCTGTGAGGGTCCAAATGTGTAATGTATAAATACTACCAGAGCATATACCTCTCCAGGGCATTTCAATTGTGAGTCTGAGTATGTGGTATATATTGAAATTTGAACCACAAGCACATCATTTTACTTTGGCAAAAGAAATATAAGGTTAAAAAGTAGTGTGTATGTGTGAGCATATGTATGCTATATAACAACAACAAAAAATCACTTTAATGCACTTTAGATATTCAAGGAGATGTAAATATTTTAAGAAATTTGTTTGCAGTTTTAGATCATATATCAGAAAAAGAGAAAGGTGGTTGCAGAGATGATTTGGGATACAATAAATACGTTTGACAAATTGTGATGGATGCATGTTCAGGAAAGGGTTTGACACTTCTATAAATTATGCAAATGTTTTGTAAAGTAAAGAGAAATGTTAAATGAATAGTCATATGACTTTTTGTTGTCTATAAAAGTATGTGACAGATGGTGTTAGAAGTTTGATGAAGTCTATATCACTATTAGTGATTTTGAAGATAAGACTAATGACTTTTTAATGATTTCTATTGTTTTTCTGGCAATAAAATGTTGTTTTCACTGACTGGTTCAGTGGATTTTAATTGCTCATTGCCAAGACTAATTTATATGTATTTGAGCTTACTTGAATATCAAGGAATGCTGTACAATATGTGATGTTTGATGATATGCACCATTTTTATGTTTCTGTTTTTTATACTCTGGGCAGAATACCAAACAATTTGAGTTGAGCTTCTCAGTACTAAATCATTATATAAACTTTACAAGGTTAAGTACAGTAAGAAAAACAATAGCTCCAAATCTGATCCATGCAGAACACCCATTCAGTCTGTAACCTGCTATAAGAACATACCTGTGATCGTGTTCCCCATTTCATGCAGGAGTATGAAATTTCTGTTTTTGGTCTAACTCTCTCTTAGCTATTGGGACAGCACTGTAATCATATAGCATGTAGACACTGAATTTGGCATACTGGGGTGTATATGATATAATTGACACTATACGTGGTGTTGTGTATAATGTCAATCAGTTCCACTCAATGAGGGCATAAAAAAATCTGTGGTATATTAGGACAGTATATATGATGCTGCCTGATTGCTTCGCTTCATGATTATTGTTCTCCTTCCCAACTTATTATAGCTACTGTGGACTCGGGCTCAGGCATGGTACCACTTAAGTTTGGAGCAACTGGAGTAATACTGGTCAGTGGGAGGTCAGCTGAAAATAAGGAAAAGGTGCTATGTGGTTAAGGAGATCATTTGCTTACTGAAACCTGTTGTTGCTAAAAGTCTGAGTAGGACATTTTAAAAAGATTATTAAAACAAACAGGCATGACTAGTGTCATATTACTATTATGCATTCCTCTGTAGATTGCATAGTTGTAGATAATGGGATAGTAACCATTTTGTATTTGTCTCTAAATCCTATCAAATATCCTATTGATACCAGGGTAAATCTTTTATTTGTTGACAAACCAATTTCTCCTTTCTGTTACCCAAGTGTGGTAATAGTCAGATGTGCCTGCAATCATTAAGGTCAAGAGAATGATCCTTTGAAACAATCAGAGCAACGCATTAACAAGTTTTGGAGAGTTAAGTACATTCTTAATGATGGACAAATTATTCTTGTATAGAAGGCAGATTACAATAACAGCACTATTGACAGATGTGGGCGTAAGTCCCTTCACACATGGAGTACTATGCACTCACAGAATTTCCTAAGGAATTTGGTAACTTGTTTGCTGCAATCATTTTGTAGACAAACTGATTTTTTTAAAGGAATTCCATCAAAATTTGCTGGGTTCATAGTTCATAAGTAAGTCCTAGGGTTGCTGTCCATTTTGGCAATTTTAAGCCTAGCCAATTTCCATTTCAAAGGTGACAATCAAACCTTGTACATTGTGTCTGTGAGGTAAACACCTTAACCATTATTCGAACCAACTTAAGTCATCAGAGTGATTTGCAGACAAAGGGGAGTTGAGGAGGCTATAACAACATTTTCAGCACTGTTCTTAAGTTTGCCACAGTTGGTTGACCAACATTATTTTAGGTTGCAGTCTTTATTGTGACCTGTTAACCATTTTAAGTTTCAGCAGGGACTGCTTGAGTTGACTGAATACACATAGTTGTCTGCATCTTAACAAGACAGTTTTGTCATTATTCAGAATGGAAAAGAAATGAGACAGCAGCATAGTGCATTAGCCCACTAGGCCACTTAGAAGGGCCCAAGTTGTATGGGGTATTTCAAAGAAATACATTATGAAAAGGTTATGAGGCTGTGGGCCAAGATGGACTGTATCCTCAAATCCTTCAAGAACAACACATAGGAGATGTTGGTCCAGATAAACTAATACCAGTCCATTTTAAACATCATATGGGGAGATGCTAAATTTCCTGAGAAACAAGGGAGATGATATGCGTTTACTGCTATCTAGTCATCAGTGTATTATTATTAGTCAGCTGTCTGTTAAAATGTGCCTGAATCTGTATGAATGGAATCTGATAATGCTATACAGTTAGCTTTTGAAGTCTACAATCTGAGTTTTATCAATATGTTATCACCAAATTTATAGACTGTATTGTTGTCGTAGAAGGGAAAGACTTGTAAGGGTCATTAGAGTCAGAAAGTATGATTATTCTGATTAAAACATATGTTTGCAATTATAAAACAACTAGTAAGCAGAAAACTGAAGTGCTATGTATTTAGAGACAAGTAACATAAATATAATTGTAGTATATCTTTGGTTAAATGTTAGATCATGTAACTTGGCACCTAATTGGCTCATGATGTGATCCTTGGCCAAGAGTTTCCCCAGTTAAAAAAAAAAAATATTGACGTTGTCTGGAAAGGTTCAACCAGATATAAAGCCAGAATTATACAGTCACAGTAAAGATAAAACTGCAGAGCTATTAGACACAAAAGAAGCCAAGATTTGGTTCAGGCTGGAGGAGTTAGATAAATCCAGCACTGAGTTTTGTCAAATGCCTGCTGTTAATATACTAAGAGAGGAAATGTAGAAGCTGACAGGAGAGATTAGTTCCACCAAAAGACTCCCACAATGATGATAAAAGTCAGTGTACAGATTGACAAAGAAGGGACCTCTAGTTAAGAATACACTAAAGAAAATAAGTACAGAAATTGAAAAAGGGACCAATGGGTCTCATACAGAAAAAAAAAAAAAACTCAACAGTCTTAAGCTTTTCCTGGCCATACTAAACCATAGAGCCAACCAGAACCCGAAGCAATGGTCTAATGGAAGAACACATAAAATCATCCTTGATGGTCTGCCTTTCATAATGGATAAACTAGATGAAGGGTAAAAGTTTTTACATGTATTTGCAGAAGAGGCACACTCTATTTCACATCAGAATACTGCAGAAAATGTTGACTTGGCTAACTTCAGGTAAGCCATGTCAATTTCATGGAAATTCAGTGTGAAAAAAAGATAAACTAAGTACAGACAACATAAAGAAAATAGGTAAGAAAACAAGAGAACAAAATAGCCTCACTATATAGCCCTACTATGATGTAAGAAATGAAGTGCTTCAGAAGATAATAAGAGAGAAAACCTGATACTATACCAAATGTGAGATCCTGCACCCTTCTGAACACCTATAATTAAACTGACACACAGCCACATTTTAGGTGTGTATGTAAACAAGACAAAAGCTACAGTTCTGGTTAAATTTTATTGGACTGATATTATGAAGGGCATTGACAATCCTGGCAGGCTTAAAAACATTATCTAAGGAGAGCTCCCGACACAGGATTGAAAAAGGACCATGGAAATGAGAAAGAGTATCAGTTACACTATTAATGAACTGTTTCTCAAACCGCAATCTGACTATGTATTCAATACTTTATTGGACATTGTGGCTTAGCCTTACAGTAGTTGTATAGTGGAGTGGAGTGGAACATCTTAAATATATCCAATTTGTTTTTTATTTTTGCTTCATATTGACAATCTTGTTCATTGAATTTGCTCCTAAAAAGCGATGTTTTGTAGAGGTTTTTTTGGGGGAATGGCACACTCAATTAAACATCCTCTGGGATTGCACAACTTTTGAAACAGGGGTAAACTCAGTATAGCTTGTGATATGCTGGGGTTATTAACTAATACAGAATATGCAGCTTTAACCACATTCCCCATCATTTCATATGCTTCTGGCATAAACTGATTGGATTTTCATTCAAAATGCTCTCTTTTTTATTATAGACTTTTAAATAATGCACACAATTAATAAATCCAAGAAGTATCACTCCCCACAGGACTAACGCTACTTGTGCCAAACTCAGTCCAGGAACATAAAGTAACAAACAGAGCACAGTAGAAATGCAAGGCAGTAAACACAACACTAACCAAAGCACAGAAAAAAACACTGCTTCACAAACGTTAAAAACTCGGGTTTATTATGGCACAAATATAGGACGTGGTAAGCGCTTTCACCTGAATAAGCTTCTTCAGACCATAAAACCCAATCCTATGCACTCTTAATATACTAAAAAGAGCAAGAAAATGCTAGACAGGAAACAGCTAGGATAAGTACTCCACCAAGGTACAATAAAGTCATAAAAATCCACAAAGAAGTGGTGACGCAACCAAGGCACAGAATGTCCTAGTTTAAACACAGTCCAAGGATAAATAAAAGGTAGGCAAAATCCAAGGTAAATTTATTCTCTCAGGTAAGCGCTTTCATGATACACATATCACTTCTTCAGACCTTCAAACAAACACTTCCTACTCAACTGTATTTAAACAGTATTCAAACCAATCAAATCAAACCAATTAATGCTTGAAGTAATTAGCACTTAAAGTAAAACCAGTCATTCTACAATATGTACAAAGTCATACTGGAAAACATTTCAAGTATAGATATGTAATAAATATTGTAACATAAAATGCATTAGTTAAAAATGAATTAGTTAAAAATGATTAAAATATATATTTAATATGTTTATCTGTCTTTCATTAAAATAATTTAATTTCATTTGAACAACCTCCTATTCTTCAAAACTGGTTTCAAGGGTATTCTATCATTAAGGCCCTTTCCTTTATTAGCTCTTAATCTGATAATCCACCTAGTTTCAGAGGTCTCTGTATGGCTCCTTATATCACCACCGCTCTCATTAGGAATAATTCTCTCAATAACTGAGAACATAAAATTATGGTCATTGTCTTCAGAGGACACGTTTGGCTAACGCATTAGTGGCAACACCATTCCTAATATTTAATAAGTGTTCCCTGATTCTAAAAAGAGCGCCAAAAAATGAGTAAACCATTAAAGGCACAACACAACAATTATAACATCATGGGCATGCAACATATTGGGAATACTCATTATAAAATACATTAGACACAATAAAATGTGGACATCTAGAACAGATATAAAGTATATATAAAAAATATGTATATAAACAAAAAACTGCATATGTTCATATTATTATAAACATGAAATACTTGTCAATAAATCCTCTCAAAAACAATAATAATATCAACATATAAAATGTATAAAAATATACAGAGAAATCCAAGCACAACCAATATGTTTCACTTCAATCTCCTGGACCTTAGAAAAGGTCTCAACGGTACCTTCTCATTCAGCCCAGGAAATACATCTGCCCTCTGCCTAACAATCCATCTAGACTCAGCACTTTCAGTCCTACCCCTCACAACCCCCCCTTAAAATTAGTGTATATAACATCTAACACTTTAAAATGAAAAAAAAATGTGTGGAATCATTGGACAAAACATGCTTAGAAAGGGCATTAACAGTAGAACAAATCCTAATCTGGTAGAGGTGTTCCCTTATTCTGTCCCTCAGCCTCCTGTCCATCTTGCCTACATAAAACGCGGCACAGGCTCCACAGGAGGCTAGATAAACAACATGTGTAGAATTGCAATTGGCATGAACTCTAACCTCATGGTGAGTGCCGTAGCTAGGGTGATAAAAATGAACATTAGTATCAATACAGCAGCAATAATTACAACTACCACAAGGTACAGTACCTACATCCCTGTCACCTCCACTATCCATGGTACGATAGCACAACAATTTCTTTAAATTCGATCTATTCTTATAAATAACACTTGGGACAACACCCACAACATCCCTCACATTCGGGTATAATGTTAGCACACCCTAATGTGATCTAATCATGTCAAATCATGTCAAATAGTGTTGGCTTTGTTTTTGGAGGTCGTATTAGAGAACAACATCTTCTGTTTTGGTTCACAGTGTTATTTGCAGATGGATGGTGTAGCTATGGGCACTTGCTGTGGGAATAGCTACGCCAACCTTTTCATGGCTGCTTGGGAGACTAAGTTTTTATTTGGTATAGATGGGTTTTCGAGGAATGTTATGTTTTACAGGTGTTTTGTTGACGATGTGTTTTTTATTTGGAGGGGTACAAAGTATGAATTGTTTCTCTTCTTGGACAGGGTTAATGGTTTGAAGCACTATTTGAAGTTTAGTTGTGAGGTTTCTGAGAACTGGATTTCCTTTTTGGATGTATATGTCCAGAGATTGGAATGTGGTTTATTGAGCACAGGAGTGTATAGAAAGGAGTGTCAACATAATGCCTTTCTTCATAGGCATAGCATGCACCCAGGCTATATGTTTGGTAACATAGTGAGGGGTCAGGTTTATAGGATGTCACGGTATAATCCCAGTCAGGATGGTTTTGAGGCAGATGTTCGGGATTTGTGTGAGAGGTTTAAGAACAGAGAATGTCAGATTTCTGACATACAGAGAGGACTGGAAGACCTCACAACTTTGAGGGAACATGCTGCTGCACCCTATTTCTCTGAGAATGCAGCGAGCTATGAGGGTCTCTGTCAGGGTGCTTTAGTTGAGAGAAGAGATAATGGTTTCAGAGTATCCTTGTACTATACTAAGGATGTGGGTAGGTTGAAAGATGTGATTAGATCACATTGGGGTGTGCTAACATTAGACCCGAATGTGAGGGATGTTGTGGGTGTTGTCCCAAGTTTTGTTTATAAGAATAGATCGAACTTAAAGAAATTGTTGTGCTATCTTACGATGGATAGTGGAGGTGACAGGGATGTTGGTACTGTACCTTGTGGTAGTTGTAATTACTGCTGCTGTATTGATACTGATGTTCATTTTTATCACCCTATCTACGGCACTCACCATGAGGTTAGAGTTCATGCCAATTGCAATTCTACACATGTTGTTCATCTAGCCTCCTGTGGAGCCTGTGCCAAGTTTTATGTAGGCAAGATGGACAGGAGGCTGAGGGACAGAATAAGGGAACACCTCTACCAGATTAGGATTTGTTCTACTGTTAATGCCCTTTCTAAGAATGTTTTGTCCAATGAGTCCACACATTTTTTTCATTTTAAAGTGTTAGATGTTATATACACTAATTTTAGGGGGGGATGTGAGGGGTAGGACTGAAAGTGCTGAGTCTAGATGGATTGTTAGGCTCAGGGCAGATGTATTTCCTGGGCTGAATGAGAAGGAAGCATTGAGACCTTTTCTGAGGTCCAGGAGATTGAAGTGAAACATATTGGTTGTGCTTGGATTTCTCTGTATGTTTTTATACATTTTATATGTTGATGTTATTATTGTTTTTGAGAGGATTTATTGACAAGCATTTCATGTTTATAATAATATGAACATATGCAGTTTTTTGTTTATATACATATTTTTTATATATACTTTATATGTGTTCTAGATGTCCTCATTTTATTGTGGCTAATGTATTTTATAATAAGTATTCCCAATATGTTGCATGCCCATGATGTTATAATTGTTGTGTTGTGCCTTTAATGGTTTACTCATTCTTTGGTGCTCTTTTTAGTATATTAAGGGTGCATAGGATTGGGTTTTATGGTGTGAAGAAGCCTATTCAGGTGAAAGCACTTACCATGTCCTATATTTGTGTCATAATAAACCCGAGCAGCGTTTTTTTCTGTGCTTTGGTTAGTGTTGTGTTTACTGCCTTGCATCGCTACTGTGCTCTATTTGTTACTTTATAATGCACACAATTGACTTTCTTTAAACTTACTCAGCAAAAGAAAACAAAATAGCATAATTGTTAAGCTGGAATACAAGGAAGTCAGTCCTGATAACTCTGCAAAGGTTATTCATCAGTTTTCTTTTAGAGGACTTTCCTTTCCCATCCACTTCTGAACTCACTCTGGTTCTTTTCCAGTTTGGGCTTACAGATAATGACTCCCCTTACACTTTAGGCCTTTTGGCTTCTGTACCTCTGGCCTCTGCTAAAACACATTGCATGTTTTCTTCAACAGCCACACCATCAAGACCCTTCTTTACATACCTACTCAAGTTCTCTAAGCCTTTTTGACTTTGTGCATGTCTTAAAACATACAGCAGGCAGTCTGCAACAAACACCCAATGTCTCACTTCTGTGTGGACATTTCAATGCAGGCTCATTGCGGACCTTGTCCTGACCCTAGTCTTCTCTGGTGCCCTGGGACTTCCCACCAACATCTTTGACCTTTTCCATTCCGCTATGTCACTTTATATCTATACTTATATCTATATATTGAACCTCAATCCCCCCCTCAAAAAAAAGGGACAGCATACTAAATATATACATTTAATACAAAGAAAATATACATTTGGATTACATCATCCAAAAATGTGTACATTTTGATTATACCTTTCTAGTAAGACTTGCTAAATCTATATTCAGAGAATAAAATGTGAAAATTTTCCATAGACTTAATGGAAAACCAGCCTCATAGACTATAATAGCAAAACACAACAGATCCAGTAAAAAAGAAAAAGATACAATTAATCATTCAGAAAAGTTGAGATTGAATGCATAATGCCACAAAAACTAAACAAAGCATCTAAATGCTAATATAAAGTAATATAACATAAAAATAAATATACAGATATGTTCTATTCACTTAAGGGACAAAGTTAGACATCAAACCTACAAAAACAACAAATACACAAAACCAACATAACTTAAACAAGGCATAAAGTGACACAACTAACATCATGTGAACATCAGAAGGCAGTGCTTATTGCATAATGTAATGAACTCACTTTCTTTGATCCCTCCCATCTTTCATCTTACTATCTTTAGTTTTTTTCTAGAATAACTCATGATTTTAACTCTTGTAATTGTACCTCTTCAAAGGCTCAGAAGGAAACTCTCTTAATAAATATCTGCTTCAACATAGACTGGATGAACTAGTGACACAACCCACAAAATATAACATGAAGATAGGAAACCATACCACAATAGATCTAATTATTACAAAAATGGTCAGTTGTTATAAGGGTATCGCTATCCCACCCAACAGCCTTAGTGTGCACTGACCAGTAATCTCTTAGTCGTCTTTCAGGACAATAAAATGTAGGCCACAAATAGTTACTACTGGACCATTCCCTGAACAAAAACTAAACAGTCTTCATTAACAACCTGATACTCTTAACTCGTCACCTCTGTATATCGTGCAAGATCTAGAAAATGCTCTATCATTTTTTATAGAAACCCTTACTGCAATCCAAGATTTATTCTTCTCTACTTCTCACAGAAGAGTAAGGGGTCAGAAATGCCCCTGGATATGAAATGATATCAAGAATCTAACTAAAGAAAGAAATTTGGCATGGGCCCAGTGGAAGCAAAATATCCAAATATCCAACATTACCAGACTTAATTTATCCTTCAGAAAGTAAACCAGGATAGCAGTGAATTCTGCCAAAGCCCATTTCCTAAGGAAGAGACAAATGACAGCCACTAAATGCCCAAACATATTTTGGAAGGTAATAAAATCCCTCTCAGGCCATTTTACTAACCCATCAGTCATCACCAATACAAGCAACACAATCAACAATACTGCAGACTACTATAAAAGTTTCTTATGACAAACTCCCTCACTGCTACCCTAACAGGTGTTGCCTCTTCAAGAAATGACATATCATCAGATTTGTATACACTATGCAGCTACAGTCTACTTCAAAGATATCTTAAAAAAGGACAGCAGATCATTATAAAAAAAAAAAAAATCAAAACTCTCTTCTGCTAACATCGATTCACTACACTCTGTCTTCCTTAAGAGGGGAGCTAAGAAAATAGCCACACCACTTACCTTTATCTTCAACCTGTCGCTTGCTATAGGAATTGTACTGTCTACCAAAAGTACAGTCACACAAGACACAAAGAGGTTATAGGCCAATGTCTAACCTTTGCCCTCTAGAAAAAAAGATTTGAGAACATACATTATAAACAAATGGTTAAGCATACCAATAGCTAAGGCCTCCTTTCTAACAAGCAGCATGGTTTCAAAATTGCATTTAGCACCACTGCAGTCTTAGTCTCTGTCACTACCAAAATCTGAACTATACCAGCAACTGGTGTATTTGTTGTTATGAGCTGAATATCTGAGAATATAAACCATAGACTACTTATCACCAAACTACAGAAATTTAACTTTTGAACCAGCTGCACAAAATTATTCCAAAGCTGTCCAGAAAACAGAACCTTTCAAGTCCTTTTGACAATCAGCTTTCATCAAATGGTCTACTTAACATAGGTGTTCCACAAGGGTCAGTCTTAGTTCACTTACTATTCTCACTGCTTATTAATGACCTCACAGAAGAATATCCTGCTCATTTAACATTATATGCTGATAACATACTAATCCTACAACCTAATAAATCTCCTACTAGTTTGCAGAAAAACTCCAGCAATCATTCATTTACTTCTGCTCTTATATCTTCATAAGAAAGTATTAGGCTAGCTGTACTTGCAGGCAATTTTAAGCCTAGCTAAACTCCTTTTTGTGCTCAAAATAACTTATCCCATTTGGTTTTAGACTGGCCATACCCATTCCATATTCAATAAGTATATATTATCCCTAATGAGAAAAACTGGGATCATAGCATGGATAACTTCAGGAGATCTATACATGAGGTAAAGCATTGAGGAGCTGCATCTGTCCATTATTAGTACAGGGGAAGTCCTGAGGCAAATTTTCCATCCATAGAGCTAAGTTGTACTTGAAAATGGACAGGGATGAACTTTGTTTTATGTGGATGGGTAGTCTATTCTATACCAGCAGTATCCTCTATGACATATACCTGTCTCCCCAAACCATTTTGTTGATGTTGCAGAAAAGGTTTAGATCCCTAGACCAAGTATTTCTGATGTCATTTGACTTACTGATGTGCAGTAAATCAATCAGTAATGGGTTGGATGATGCCTTGTATGCCAGACATAAGTCACCTCGTAGTCTGTAAGATCCCAAGTATATTGACAGGGCTGTGAGTTCATCCACTTAGAGCATGTTGTTTAGGCCTTATATCCTCTTAGTAAGTTATCCCCATAGGTGTTCAAATTGTTGCATGTGTCCGGACAAGTAGATGCCAAAGGGGTTCTCTTTGTGGAGGTAACTTCTCATATTTTGATTGCCTGAGTCCTATCTGTGAGCCAGATGGCAATCCAGTGGGTGGAATAGGGGTTTATTTCCAGTTTATTTAGCTTTTCTGCTGTGCCTGAGTGGGGAAATGTGTCTTTATGTAAACCACAAAAAAACAAAAAACAAAAAACAAAAACAAAACAATGTAATGCTCTTTTCCACCACCCACAAAATGAACTGCCTCCTTACACTATAAATGATAACCACAACAATACTATTCCCATGGTTTCAAAATATAAATTCTTAGGCCTAACTCGTGACCCTTCCCTCACCTTCATTACTCACTCTGACAATATAGTTAATAAATAAATGGCACAGCTAAAACTACACTATAGAATTTTACACCTTCTCTCATATAGTGCCTGTATCTCCATTTGTAAAAATGTTCTTCTACCAAAGCTATAGTATGGGCTTCACTACTAGTTTCTCATTCTATGGGTCTGGGTCATGACTGAAAATGGTCTTTGGACCAGTTCTCCTACCCGGTTAACAAAAATAAATCAATAAAATGTATATAGACTTATCATGTGAGTAAATATTTTGTCATATTCTTAGTTTTTCTTAGTTACCTATAACTGCGTGAAAAGCATTTGCAATGTGCATTTCTTAACTCAGTAGTATAGCTCTTTTGAATGTGTACTTTTAACTCCCAGTAGGTCTACATGAGCCTTTAACAAAATGAAGTTATCTCCTTACAGTTCAAATAAATAGTCATATCTTTGGAACCAAAACTGCTACTAGAAAACTATAAATGGCAAATATTCTGGATAAATTAATCTTTACATTAGTGTCATTCATTCATTTTGATGCTTTAAACAGTATTTTATAAGCCAAAGTAAAAGCAGTGAATATAAATTTTGTATGAACAGCTTATGATACCTCAGCAACGATTCAAGCAAGACTCCTACTGACAGCAGGATATTATTCATGCAGCTGTGAGCTTTCATATGAGGCTATGCAGTTCTGTCTATGTTACCTGAATTTTGAGATATTTAGAGAAATATGAACATTATTACAATACTTAAAAACAGTATACAAAAAGTATTCAAAATCTCTTTGGCTACATTAGACAGGGGTCAAATATTAATACAATTGTGTTTGCCATTGTGTATGCTTTAAGATGAAATCTTCTGATACCTTGTATGTAGCATGGTTTTGGAATTATTAATGCAAATATGCACAATTAATGTTTGACAGCTAGTGGGATCAGTAGGAGGTAACTGCAGAAAGGCCTGGAGGCACACTCTGCTGTAATGAATTAATGTTTGAAATTATTGCAGTTTACATGTTTTATTTTTATTTATTTATTTTACATTTGCTAACCGGGCTAGTCCAACTGGATACATGTCCATTTTCAGTGGAGGCCCGAGGAGAAAAGCTCCGAGTTTTCAAAACATTTAATGTTACAAGTAATTTAAAAATAATAATACAAAAATGTATAGCAAAATGTTACAAGAACAAGATTTGTTCATAGTAAAAAAATGATTTCACAATTTTTTCCCACAAGAAAGCAATAAGTAAGTAAATCAAGAAAAGATGGGGATATAAGGTTACTCAGGACTTCTACAGGATAAGACAGGAAGTGGAAAACAGGATTGGTGGTTAGATGGGATGAGTAGAGCTGGAGAGAGTAGAATGGTCAGAGAGAAATTATGATATAAGGATAAACTCTAAGAAAAAATTGAGGGAGACATGGTAGAGCAGAGGAGAAGGAAATGAAAAAGCAGATTAATCAGGGTTATTGCAAGAGCATAACCAGTGTTTGGAGAGGAAATGTTTAAGGTTAGTTTTGAATAATGGGAGAGATGAAAGAGCTGTTAGGTCATTTGGTAGGAGGTTCCATATTTTACCAACAAAGTTAGAGAAAGAGAGTCTCCTGCAGAATTTTTAGATAAAGAAGTTTGCATCTGCATTTTTTTAGTTGAGCGTAACTTTTTCAGGTTATGGTATGGTGTTATGAGGGTAGAGAGAGTTGGGGTATTGTTAGGTTGATAAAGGACTTTATGGGCAATAATAAGTTGGTTAAATTGTAGTAGGTGAGGTAATTCAAGCCAGCCTAGTTGTTTTAGGTTTTGACAGTGATGAGTCCTATAAGGTGAGTTAGTGGCAAATCTGGCAATGCTATTATAAGATTTAGCTAGTTTGTTATGATTATATTGGGACAGGTTAGTGTAGATGGGGGAGGCATATAATAGGGTAGAGAGTAAGTGAGTTCTGGCTATTGTAGATCTGGCTAGTGGTGATAGAAATTGTTTAATTCTATATAGAGATCCAAGTTTTTTGTTGGTAGATTTTATTATAGTGTTAATGTGAGTGTTAAATTTAAGTTGATTATCTATTGTGATTCCTAGGAGTTTGATGGTGGTGTCAGGAGAAATTATAGTACCATTGTTGGATTGAAGTGTAAAATGAAGAGGGGGAGATGTGTGAGGGGTAAACAGCAATAATTTGGTTTTTGGGTTGAGGAGAAGACAATGGTTAGAGAACCATTTTTCTATTGTGGTAAAGGATTTTTGTGTGAGAGAATGTAGGTCAGTTTGGGATTTTGCTGAGCAAATAATTGTGGAGTCGTCGGCGTATTGAATGCAGGTAGAGAAGGGGATAGAGATGAAGGTCATTGATGAAAATGGAGAATAACAGTGGGCCTAAGATAGAGCCCTGTGGGACACCTAGGGAAGTGGGTAGAAGTTCAGAAAGATGATTCTGCCAGAGAACTGCTTGTTTACGATTATCCGGGTAGGATGTGAACCAGTTCAAGGCGGGTTTATCAAGTGATAGGGACTTTAGAAGGTGGAGTAGAAGTTTATGGTTGACCATATCAAAGGCTTTAGAAAGATCTACAAAGAGTGCTGATGACAGGAAATTATTGTTTAGATTTGTGTTGATACAGTTATTAAAAGAAAGTAGGGCTGTGGTAGTACTGTGGTAAGGACGAAAGCCATGTTGACAGTCCGCTAAGAGATTGTGGTGGAGTAGGTGGGTAATTAGTTGTTTGTGGATACATTTCTCCATTATTTTAGCAAGAGGAGACAGAAGAGCTATGGGACGGTAGTTTGAGTATTCAGTAGAGTCGCCACCTTTGTGAAGGGGAATGATATGTGAGATTTTCCAGATTGATGGAATAGTGCATTCCTTAATAGTTCTGTTAATCAATATAGAGATTGGGTAGGCAATGGCTGAGGCTCCTAGTTGTAGGAATTCCCCTGGTAATTTGTCAGCTGAGGGGGTAGAAGGCTTAAGTTTTTGAAGTAAGGAGGAGATGAAGGAGGTGGGTATTGGTTCTAGGTGGAAAGGAGGGGGGGTGGGGCTTGTAGTGGACAGGTTGGCAGTGTCAGGATATTGTTGATTTGCTAAGTTTTGTACAGCTGTGGTAAAGAAGGTATTAAACGCATTTGCTGTTTTTGTAGGATCATCAGAGTTGCTGCCAAGTGGAGTTGGTGTTACAACTTTACCTGGGGATATTAGTCTGTTAATAGAGGTCCAGAACTTCTGTGGTTTTGGAGGAAGATTGTTGAAGTTGGATGTAAAAGTTTTTTATCCTGTATTATTGCTTTTTTAGTCATATTTCGTTGTTGTCTAAAATTTTGCTGATCAGTTATGAGTTTAGTGGTACGCCATTTGGTCCAGGATTTGTTCCTGGAGAGGATTAGTTTTTTGGTCTCACTTGTGAGCCATACTGCTGGTTTGTTTTTCACTCTTATGGTACGAATTGGGGCATGATGATCTAGGATTGTTAGGAAAGTCTTATTGAAGTAGGATACTGCTTCATTTATTGGAAGGGACTTAAGGGGTTCCCATTTGCAGTGTTTAAGTTCGGTTAGGAACATTGTCTGGTCAAAGTGTTTTTTACTGCGTATAGTTATAACAGCGGGAGAAATGTGAACGTTTGTTTTGTGTCTTATTATATATATTAGAGAGTGATCACTAAGGTCATCTGGTAGGGTTCCTGTTGTATAGTTATGTTTTGGACCATTAGTTAATATCCAGTCCAGAATGCTTTCTTTGTTATTGGATTTGTTTATTCTAGTTGTGGAATTAATGAGTTGTGAGAAACCATTCAAATTGATCAGAGAGGATGGGTTGTTATTGTTACATAAATTCCAGTCGATGTTAACGTCTCCTAGTAGTATTGTTTCTTGTGGATAATTTAGAGAAAGGCAACTTAATAGGTCTTCTAGTTTGTCTTGATTGTTACCTGGTGGGAAATATGTACAGATGATGTTAACTGATTTTTGGTTGTTTAGTTGTAGTTTTGAAATAATTATTTCTGTAGTGTCATCAGAATGAGGTTTGTGGTTTATTTTACTGATTTGTAATCCTGCCTTGTAGAGAATAGCAATCCCTCCACCTTTTTTTTTGATGCAGTCTTTGCGAATAATATTGTAACCTGGGGGAATAATTTCTGTATCTTTTATTGTTGGTTTAAGCCATGTTTCAGTTAAACAAAGGATGTCAAAGTGGTGGACATCTAGGAGAGCATGTACTTGAGTAATTTTGTTGCAGATGCTACGTATATTAAGATGGGCAATTTTGAGTGTTTTTGAGGATAGAGCTGATAGTAAAGGGATAGAATTAGATTCAATACTATTAGAGAAGGATGAGTGAAACATTGGGCCTGGGTTTGGATGAATGTCTCCATCCTTAAGGGAGTGGATCAAAGTGAAGTTATGATACTGGCTTAGTTTAGGATTAAGGTCGTATAATTTTCGAGTGTTAGGAATTGAGTGTTTTATATGAAAAAGTCGGTGATATTTGGCTTGGATGTAGCTATGGTTATATGTGGAGTTATTAAAGTTTGTGCATGAAACAGGAAGTGATGTAGTAGTGTGTTTGGATGGTATGAGAAGAGTTTTGAGAAGGGGTTGTTCATAGGAGGTAAGGAAATATATAGTGGTGAGAGAAGTGAACAATTACATTAGTAGTAGACAGAGGTGTAGGTTAGGCATGTTGAGAGAGGAGGGAAAAAAAGGTTATAGGTAGAGAGATGAGGAAAGGACTGCTTTAGGTGAGAAAGGCTATAGATGATGGGGGAAGGTTTGTACCTAGCAGGTTAAGGATAATTAGTAAAGGGTGAGGTTAGTGAATGATGGAGTAGTAAGTATATGTAGTATGAGGAGGAGAAGGATTAGCTATTGTGAGAAAAGGTTAGAGATAAATAAGGGGAGATGTAAAGCTAGTGGGTGTGGATGTATAAATGTAGGGTGTGGCTAGAAAGAGGTGAGTGGTTGGTTGGGAAAGAATTGAGGAGTGGAGGGGGAGTGGTTAAGAGAGTACATAGGTAGACACCCTGGGGGCAGGAACATGTAACCAGGGTTGAACATGCCATTGGTTATGCAATGATCAGTGCTCTACACCGGTGAAAAATCTAAATGTAAATAAATAAATAAATTGTCAACATTAATACACACACAGATGGGTTGGTATAGAAATTCTGAAAAAAACATAAAATGCTAAACCTGTCAATACATATTAAGTCCAATATTGCAATATCCTATACTTGGAACACAGAGGCACAGCAGTTTTAGAGGTAGTACATAGAAACTGCGATATACAGAGAGCTTAATATCTACCTGCGAAAAAAAAACACCTGCCTAAAAAAATTACATCAGTGCATTTATAATTACTGTAAAATTCACTAAATAAAAACAACAATCAATATGTAATAGTTGTAGTTGATTATTCACAGTTAAAAATTTTGCACTTATGACCAGATGCTCCAAGTAACATACTAAGAGATCAACCTCAGGAATCAAAAAAAAAAAAAAAGCTAGAAACATAAAGAAAGAAGAGAAACAAATAACACAAAAATGAAAAAAATATATATATACACACACACATATATATATATATATTTTTATAAATGCACCAGTCAATTAATTTAAAATCCTTAATTAACTAAAACAGAAGTAAATATAAAATAAAAAACAAACCACAATGATCTTCAATAATTATACTTTTGAAAGTGTGTGTGTGTGTGTGTGTGTGTGTGTGTGTGTGTGTTTGTATAGACGTGGCTCCATTGAAGTGCAAGGCTAAAACTCTTACTATAACCCTGGTGACCTTAATTTGACTAGAGAACAGAAGCTGGAATTGCCAGCTGGCAATGAAGAAGTAAAGACAAGATAGAGTCTCCTTGCCTCACTCTGAATGGGCAGGCTTGGGAGCCCATACATGAAGTGAAAACTCTGTGTAGTATCCTTAGTGCTGACCAGAGGTTGCACCATGTGTTTTTCCTTCAAGGGAGCAGGGCAAGTGAGGGAACACGTTGCAGAAGTGAGAGATACAGCCACTTATATGCCCATTGCATGACACCTCTTGGGACACAGTAAACAGGAAATACTTTAAAGAGAACTCCCATTTCCCTGGGATATAAGATAGCCCACACTCACTACCTGACACTCTTCTGTGTCATATCTAGGAAATGAATGGACCAGCTTGGTAAACAGGACAAAGTGATCAACAATGTAAAAGGGAGAGGAAAAAAATAAAAGAAACGGAGAAACAAGGAAGCAGTATAACATTCATAAATAGATAAATGATACATTAAAATACCGAACAGTTTAAGTTAACTCCTTTTAAGAACCTAGCTAACTGTCATGAGAAGATATAAATATACACAGACAAAAGAAACTGCTATACCAAATACATGGAGCTATTACTTTTATACATTACACTCCAAGTTAACATAGGTTTCACAATTCTAAAATAAATATATCCCCAAAACCATCATTCACAACAAAGCCTACCCACAAAACAAAAAGTAGCAGTTCATGATCTATGCATCTTCACCAGAAAACACATGTGCAACCACACAACACAAAAAGTACGCTTCTCTGCTGATAAGTATATTTTTTGGGCACTTTTTAAATGTTCAGAGTTGAATAAAACAACAATTGAATTTAGTTCAGAATACATTTCAAATAAATTGCATTTATTTAAACTGTATTTGCTTTAATACTGCTGTACACTCAAGTGTGCTAGCTTGCACTGCACTTGAATTGTTTTTAGTGCTGTTTTAGCTGCTTTCTGAAAAAAAAATAAGCTTGTTTCCTGCCTTTCCTGGAGCTAGTCTAGTCCAGATACAGATTTGCTGTATCCAGGACTGTTGGTAATCTTCTAAGCCCCCCAAGCCTTTCTGTGTTGGAGGGAAGCCTTCTAGCTTATCAGTGGGGGTGGTAAGCACTAGGTAGCCTATCTACCACAAGAGGAGTGGTTTCTGGCCCAGAAATTGTAGTTATTGGCCGTTTGGGCAGTTTTTCCATCTCTTTCAACTTTCTGGTTTAAAAGACCACATTTGTGCTTGTTCCCTGCCTTTCCTGTAACTAGTCTAGGCCAGGTACAGATTTGCTGTATCCAGGACTGTTTGTAAGTTTCTGAACCCCCCCCCAAGCTTTTCTGTGTTGGAGGAAAGCCTTGTAGCTTATTAGTGGGAGTGGTAAATACTAGGTAGCCTATCTACCACAAGAGCAGTGGTTTTTGGCTGAGAAATTGTAGTTTGTTGAACATATGGTCAGTTTTTCCATATCTTTCTACTCTCTAGTTTAAAAGCCTGTATTTGCGCTTGTTTCCTGCCTTTCCTGCATCTAGTCTAGTCCAGGTATAGATTTGCTGTATCCGGGATTGTTTGTAAGCTTTTGAGCCCCCCCCCAAGCCATTCTGTGTTGGAGGGAAGCCTTCTAGCTTATTAGTGGGAGTGGTAAGCACCAGGTATCCTAGCTACCACAATATGAGTGGTTTCTGGCCCAGAAAGTGTAGTTTATTGGCCGTTTGGGCATTTTTTCCATCTCTTTCAACTTTCTGGTTTAAAAGTTCACATCTGCGCTCGTTTCCCACTTTTCCTGTAACTACTCTAGCCCAGATGCAGATTTGCTGTATCCAGGACTGTTTGTAAGCTTCTGAGCAGTGCCAAAGTCTGCTCTTCAATTTTTCCCTTAGATCTGCTAGTTCTCTCCTCTCCTGCACTTTTACTGGCTTGTTCGTTTAGCACTTTACCAGACTTCTTGTAGCAATTATTGTAGTACACAAAAGTGCTACCAGCACTAAACGTTCTACAAGGAAACAGCTCCAGTATTTATTAATGCCAACCCCTCCAGGCATGTCTAAAGGTCAGTTCCCTGTGCTTTCTCCTATTAACCTGGTGAACTTCGGCATCCTGAAGCAATGTAGCAACTGCCTCATGTACACTGACAACCCTCTCATCTTACCTCCCAACACTCGGACTTGTGAGAGATGCACTTATATATCCAAATTGGAAGTCACACACTCTCCAGCCAAGACCGGAATAGCTGGTCAAGAGGAGAGGGTCAACACTTGCACCACACCACATGGAACACATAGGCCTCCAGAACACACACCAGCACTGCCTTTACATAAAAACACAAACCACACACCCACCTTCATAGAGGCTCTCAATAAAAATCTACCCAAACAGCAGAGACCTCCAAGGCAGAAACGCACCTGACCACCACAACACAACACTAATCATGAGACACATAACTCTCCTAAACAGTCTGCCACTCAAGCAAAGCCTCTAAGGCAAAACAGCATGCCCAACACACTAGTCATAGGTGACTCAATAGTGAAGCACACTGATGTCGCACTCACTAGGTTGAATAAAGAGAAAGTAACAGTCAGCTGCCTATCAGACATGAGGATCTACCACATAACGTACACACTCAGGTCCCTCGACAACAGGTACAAATATGACTATGTTATTGTACATGTTGGTGTGAATGACCTGAGATGTTCCTCCCTGGACTACATGAAAAGAGACATGGAGGAGCTCTTGGATTATGTAGCCCAGGTGGGTATGACCCTAGCCCTGAGCAGCATCCTACCATCACCCAGAATGATACCACAGTACAAGCAGAAGATGATTGATTTCAACAATTGGCTGTCATTCTAAGGGGATCCAGTATCTGTCTGCCTGGGATGACATGATTGACAGACCTCGATCCTTTGCCAGAGATGGCCTGCATCTGTCACCCCTAGGCTTCTAGATACTGGACTAGGCTCTTGCCACTCCTATTGTGCCTTTTTTAGGTGGTGTTCCAAAGACCAAATTACCACTGTAATGGCTACAGACAAATGCAGTCTGAGGGTCATGCTGCTCAGTGCTAGAAGTCTAAATCTCAAAATGCACTCACTTGACACACTCCTTAAAATGGAGAACATTGACATTTCTGCTGTAACAGAGACCTGGTTCAAGGCAGCAAAAGCACCCCTGCTCTACCAGGCTATAACTCATTCCACACCTTTCTGCTCCAGAACTTGGACCGGAGCTCCAAAGGTGGTGGGGTTTCCATATTCATAAAGGATGCGCATACCTCTAGACTGGTAGCCCAACATAATGCACCTGAGATACTTCAGGTGCAGCTAACATTGGGTAAGACAGCAATTCAGGTCTTAGCCTGCAATAGGTCCCCAACCATGTCCCAAGACTCACATTCCACATTCCTAAGCACTCTGGAGAATAATGGGGTCCAACCTAACACTCTCATACTGGGCGACGTCAACTACCCTTCCATTAACTGGGAAAACTACTCGTGTACCAATACACTTGCCCAATGCTTTCATTAATTCCAATGCTGTGGACCAGCTCGCTCTTACCCCCACTAGAGGTAGCAACATCCTTGACCTGGTCATTACTAACATGGGCGACCATTGCTCTACACCAATAGTCAACTCCTCCCTGGTTAGATCCGACCACAAACTAATCACCTTGGAAATCCACATCCCTCCCACCCTCCACCTCACAAAGGTAACCACCATGAAAAACTTCTCCAAAGCTAACTTTGGGCTCCTAAAAACAGAGATGGCTAACTTCACGGCACACAGGCAAATGGAGAATAGTTGCATGACCTCTGAATCATACACCAATGCACTGTACAGACACGTACACAAATGCATGGACCTCACCATACCCAATAGAACCAAGATGCTGTCCTCAAAAAAAAAGGAAGCCAATCTGGAGGTCCCCTGCCATAAACAAACTCTACAACAGAAGGAGTAAACTGATGCGGAATAAGGTGAAGTCCCAAGACTGGAAAAACTAACTTATCAGCCTCAACAAAAGTTTGAGATCCCTCATCAAATCCTCTAAAGCTAGCTATGAAAACAGAATTGCAGCAGATAGTAAAGACAACCACAAGGCCTTCTATAGTTATGTAAAGAATCTCCACAGCAATACCCAGATTTGCTCTGAGCCACTGCACAATGGTACCTCCTATACCGATATACATATATACAGATATTGCCAATATACTGATCAACAGATTCGGTGCTAACTTTACAATCACAATACCAGTAGATTGCCAGGCACCCAGTATTACTGCTGCACAGGTTAAAACAGCACTATCCAAGGCCATGACTACAGCTTCTATGGGACCTGACAATATCTCTGGCTGTGTTCTACATGAACTACAGAGGTTATTGCATCTCACCTGTGTGCCCTGTTCAATCACATCTTCATCTCAGGCTTTGTCCCTACTGAATGGCGCACTGCTACAGTCATCCCTCTCCACAAAGGAGGAGCGACTACAGACCCCAGGAATTATCACCCAATTAGCCTGATGAGTCTGATATGCAAAGCTATGGAACACATCATCATAGACCTAATAAACAAGGATATAGGGAATCTTCAAACTCTGGATTCTACACAGTTTGGTTTTGTTTAGGGTAGATCATGCCTGCTCAACTTGGTCGACTTCTTTGAGTCAGTCACCAGAGCTGTGGATGAAGGCAAGGTGATTCATACAGCCTACCTTGATCTGGCCAAGGCCTTTGATACCATTCCCCACTCAGGAATCATAGAAAAACTCACTAAGCTAGGCATCAACTCCTACATCACAAGGTGGGTTGCAAACTGGTTCACCTCCACTGCTGACCAGTCCTGAGTGGAGTCCCATAGGGTTTGGTCCTGGGTCCTCTCCAGTTTGGTATCTACTTCTCTGAAGTCCAGGCCAACACGAAGGAACTCTGGCTGACAAAGTCTGCAGATGATTGCAAGTTGGGAGCTATTATTAACTCCCCAAGTGATGTTGACATCCTACAGAAAGGCCTCAATGAGACCAGCGACTGGTGTCAGAACCATGGCCTTAAGCTCAATGCCAAAAATGTGTCTTCATCCCCCTTGGGAAAAACCACACAGGTTGACAGTGGCCTCTCTTTTGACCACCACATTGCCACTGTGGTCAGAAAGGCCTTCTATGTGGCACATCTCATTACTAAGGGTTTTACATCCAGGAAGAAAGAAGTCATCATCTCCCTCTACTCTTCCCTCATTAGGCCAGCCATTGAGTACAATGCCCCATTTGGCATGTACCTCACTAGACACCTGCAACAACTGGAGAAGCCACAAAGGTACCTCACAAAGTGGATCCTAGACCTTAAACACTTGTCCTATATGGACAGACTCAAAAAACTCCAGCTATTCTCCGTCTCATTTCATCTACTTAGAGGCAATCTCTGCTTTACTTACAAAGCCATGTCTGACCCAGCTCTGTTAGAAATTCTACATCTAAAGAAATCCCAATCCCTCCACAACACACTCTTCAGAGACCTCAACCTCATTACCACAATCAACAGAACATGCTGGAGGGACAGGTTCATATCCCAGAGACTATGGAATAGACTTCCCATTTATGTCAAGCAGAGTACCTCACTGGCCCTCTTGAAGAGAAATCTTGATGAGTGGATGGGAAATAGAAAATTCACCCCAATGATCACTCCAGTAGCTCTACTCAACAGAGGCACTAGGATCTAAGGTTGGGCGCATGATGCCAGGGTAATCCTATGGGCTATGCTTGTAAAGGCTCCAGGGCTATTAACCATTAGCCTAGTACACACCTATGAACCTATGAATCTACAAGCATAAAATAAGTAACACTTACCAAAACATACACGCAGCTATAAACAATATAAGCTCATAAACCAACATAAATGAATAACTGAACAATAATGCAGAAAGTGAACATAATTATATGTACATATACCACAAAATCACACATAGAACACATCTGGATTAAAATGTACTCATACATCAGTACATATACATCTACAACCTATTACTGACATATAAAACACAATAAATACATGCATCCCTTCAAAAAATTTACATTGTGAAAAACAATGTTATTTAAGTCCTTTTTCTGTCATACTTTCAAATGATTTAATAAGTTGAGTATTATGGCTTTGTTTGGTAACTCACCATACTAGAAGTTCATATGCTATAGTAACTACACCTTCTAAATCATTAATCATTTCAGATCCTGCTCTTTGAAGCATGATGATATTTTAAAAGCAGTCACAGAAACATGTATCTATCCAAAGAGGCATTGAAAGTACAAAACTTTGAGATAACTTTATTCCAGCTAATTTGCCAGAAGCCTTGATTGGCATACTCACAACATCTACCGCAAACGTGTAAAGGTGGCAAAAGAGGTAGCTTTCTCTTTTGATTCATTTGTTTACATCTTTGGGGTCTGTATAGAAGTTGTCTTGCTTTACTATCTTCATTAGAGTATTGACCCGTTTATTATGTCTGTCTTGTTCAACAGTTACATCCAGGCATTCCATATACTTTATATCTTTTTCAGTTCTGCTTGGAAGAGATCTAGGAAATCACCTTGGTACATGAATACCTTTCTCTGAAGTACTCATTAATGTATTCCAATATTATTCTTCCTAGTATTATCAGAACCTTAAGCACTTCTAGAACATATTTTTCTGTCTGGTTCCTTGCATTTTGTTATATTTCATTAGCTGTGACAGTTTATTTACTCGTTGTTTTGTTTATTTTGAAAAGTGAATCTTGCATGAATTATTAAATCTTCTGCATCTATACAACATGAATTCTTTGGATCATATAAAAATTTTCACAAGCATTATGACCCTATGTATTTGATTAGTTTATCTGATTTTCTTCTTTTAAAAAAAAATTTTTATTAGATTTAAAAAAATTGAAAACAAAATTGTAACATTTAACAAAGCATAACAAGTGAATAACTATATACATGTTCCATAACAAGAATTTAGATTAAACTAAACCATTAATACTTTTCTAATAAAGTAACTAAGTTTTTGCCATGATAAATATTGATGTGTGACATTTGATGTTCTCATATTAACAGTTTGCAATTCTTTATAACATAAAGTCTTAGCTAAACAAACAAATTTAGTAAAAGAGAGGGAATTTTTACTTTTCCAATTTTTTGTAGTAATGTTTGCAGTTATAAGCAGTATAGACCAAAGGAGAGGCACTTGTGTTGCTAGCATAGAATCTGAGATTGGGGCATTAAATAAAACCAAGGAGTCTGAAACAATGCAATTGTCTGACCACAATGCTTAAACAAAATTTCTAAACTCCAACCAAAGGCCTAACCATTCTACATTCTATAACCATATGAAGCCAATTTGCATTTACAACTTCATCACATCTCCAACAATTTATTTTTCCTGTTTTATAAATTAAAGCAACCATGTGAGGAGTTAAAACGATTCCATGTAGGTACTTCCAGGTATACATTTTCCAATAAAGTGATGAAGTAGATTTTCCTATTGATTTTAAAGATAATTTTATTCATATCTGACAAAATGTCATGATTGACGTTTTTGAATAATTCCAATACAATGAATCAGAAACTATAAGTTCAGGTCTTAAATAAGATTTATTATTGATCACCCCACTATTAATATTAAAAAAAAATTCTAACATTTTTTGAATTGATTTTATATTCATATTTAAAAATATTTTAATTTTATTATTAATATATGCCTTACAGATTTGTATACTTAGCCAACTATTTTTCCTGTACTATATCTGGCCAAACATTAATCAGCTGAATGCAATTTATTACCATTTAAGAATTGATGCCAAAAATTAAATAATTTTCTTTAAGATCTAGCATTTTTATTTAAATGATTCTATACATCCATTAGTATAGGCTATAGGAAATAGTAGAATTAACAATTCTTTAACAATATAATTTGTTTCCATAACTCTCTTGAATCTAATCAGAATGTAATTAACAAAAAGAATAGAAATATAATTATTCCTAATATTCATACAAAAATCCTTTAGAACCCAATAAATTCTATTAAAAACAGATAGTAAATTAGAATTTAATTCAAACATATTGTTTGAAATTAAGATTTTTTTTCATGTAATAGTTTCCAATTTGAAACATAGGAAGAATTTAGCCATTAAATTACTATTTTTATAATGACAGACTTATTATATAGTTTAATATTTGGAAAACCAATCCCACCTTTTTCCCAGCTTTTTCCATACCAGTCAAAAGATATTCTTGGTTTTGGAGAAAAACACAATAATTTAAATATAGTACAATTTAAATACTTTGGACAGAAGCATAATTAACAACTGCATATAAAATAAGATTTTTGGTAAAATTGTCATTTTAATCCATGTAAGTCTGTATTTTATTGCAAAAAAAAATTCCAGTTATGAATTAGTTTTATGATTGTATCAATTAAATGTTTATAAAATACCAAAACCAAATCTTTCCCACTAGATATAGTAGTAATTCCCAGATATCTAATTTTCCAAGGACATTACCCAGAAGACTAGCATGGTTAATGAAAAGGTTGTTATACTAGCATGCAAAAATGCATTACTAGTCCTTTTACAGATGCTTCTAAATGCCTTTTCCACTTTTACGTCATCTAAAAATATTTTAGAGGGTTACTGGGAGTTTGGCTATGGTAAGTGATATGTTATTAATAAAAATAGAAAAAAAGAAGTAGGCCTTGAAGGAGATCTGATTTTAATTTTCTGTATTCCCAAGACAGCATGTCAGATGTGGCATTAAAATGATTTCTGATAAATAAACTACAAAATCAGAAAAAATGTGGGATTTGAATTTAGTCAGAAGGAAGGGATAAATGGTTCCCTATTGAAATATTAAGACTGACATAACTGAGTCACGCAACACTAAAAAAAGAAAATACATTGAAGAGTGAATATTGAACATTGCTGTTTTCTTTTAAACATTTTTTTCCCACAGGGAGTAGCCCCCAACACCCCAAACATTTATATACAAACTCCAAGATAGTCATACCTTAGAGGAAAGAGACTATTATGAGAAATGACAATCTCAGTCTCCACATCTCAGGACTCAGCAATGTTGATTATGAGAATTTAAATGGTTACTGTGATGAATAAATATACTTGAACGCTCACAACTAGAAATATGGCTCCTGTCAAGTAGCTTTTTTCATAGTTTTCTGTGTGCTAAACCATTCTCGTAAATCAACTTAATTTTGGAAAGAGGGTTATATTACTTAATGTAATTTGAGCTGATCATAAATAATCCTTTCTATAAATTTAAGTAATGGCATATATTAGCTTTTGAACAGAAGCACTGGAGGCTCTGGTTCTGGAATTTTTGGGTGGGGAGATTTAAGTGACTGTATTGTTACTGAGGAGCAAAATAGTGAATAAGTAAAAAGTTGTAGATTTTATTTATTTATTTATTTATTTATTTATTTAATTAACATTTGTTTACCAGGAAAGTCTGACTGGGCACAGGTTCTTTTTCAGCAGAGGCCCGGGGAGAAAAGCTCCATGAGGAAAAGTAGATTTTCATGCACACATTACAATAATCATAAAAGTATAAAGTAAACAAAATGTAGGATATGTTTTGGGTATACTTTGATATATCAAAGCACTCATGAGGGGTTAGTACAGGAACATAGCCACTTATTTTTTTAGACAGTGTCTGTCTGCCTGGGATGACATGATAGACAAGCCTCGCTGTTTTGCCAGAGATGGGTTGCACCTGTCACCCCTAGGTTTTCGAATACTGGCCAAGGCTCTTGCTGTCCCCCTAGTGCCTTTTTTAGGCAAGGCTCAAAGGACAAACCAACCACCATAACCAGCACAGGTAACCAAAAACTAAGGGTAATGCTACTCAACACCAGAAGTCTCAACCTCAAAATGCACACACTCGAGGCTCTCCTCAGCATGGAGAAAATCGATGTTTGTGCAGTGACGGAAACCTGGTTCAAGGCTCAAGAGAGCACCCCAGCACTGCCAGGTTACAATTCATATCATACCTTCTGGCCTCAGTTACCAGATCGCAGTACAAAGGGTGGAGGTGTATCCATATTCATCAAGGATACCCATATCTCCAGGTTAGTAGTGCAGCATGATGCCCCAGAGATCATCCATGCGCAACTATCAGCAGGCAAAACCACATTTCAAGTTGTAGCCGGTTATAGATCGCCCACCATGTCCCAAGATGCTCACTCTGCATTCCTTGAGACATTGGAAAATATAAAGGTCCTACCCAACGCCATAATCAACTACCCTGGTATAGACTGGGTGAACTACCAATGTTCCTACTCCTATGCTCAACGATTCATAGAATTTATAAAGTCAAATGCCCTTGAACAACTAGTATGTTCCCCCACTAGAGGGGACAACATATTGGATTTAATCATCACAAATATGGGTGCCCATTGTACCTCACCCATTGTCACCCCCTCCTTGGTCAGATCCGACCACAAACTGATAACCCTGGACATCCTCACTCCTCCACCTCCCCCAATCAAAGAAACCATAGTCAAAAACCTTTCCAAAGCAAACTTCAAACTATTGCATCTGAAGTGGAAAGCTTCACTATTCCCTTGCAGAAGGATAATGATATCCAGGATGCGGAATCCTACACCAAGGCACTCTATATGCATCTTCAGGATTGCATGGACCATGCTATCCCAAATAAAACCAAGACTCCTTCCTCAAGCAAGAAGAAACCAGTCTAGTGGACCCTGGCCATAAGCAAACTTTACAATAAAAGGAGGCGACTTATACAAAAAAAGGCCAAATCTCAAGTAGAAAAATCATCCCTGATCAGCATTAGTAAGAAATTGAGGGCCCTCATCAAGTCAACTAAAGCTAATTTTGAAAAGAAAGTTGCCAAGGATGCCAAGGATAATCATAAGGCCTTCTATGGCTACGTCAAAATCCTAAATGGCAACGCTCAGGTCTGTTCTGAGCTAGTACAAAATGGAACAAAATACACTGACCCTTCTGACATTGCCAACATCTTGGCTGACAGGTTCAGTGCAAATTTCTACCCCCCCTCACCACCTACAGGGCCTATTACCATTCTAGGGGATTGTGTAAGTCCAATTATTACTGATACGTTGGTTAACAAGGCTCTATCTAAAGCTAAAAACACTGCCTCCATGGGACCAAATGGTGTCCCAGGCTGTGTCATACGCGATTTCCAAAAGGGATTAACCCCACATCTTAATACCCTGTTCAGTCTCAGCCTCTCCACAGGATATGTAACCATAGAATGGCGCATGGCAATGGTGGTCCCACCACACAAGGGTGGGGCCACAATTGACCCTGGGAACTACCAACCAATAAGCCTGACCAGTCTGATCTGTAAGGCTATGGAGCGAATCATTATGGAACTCATAAATGGAGAGATTGGGAACCTCCAGTCCCTGGACCCCACACAGTTCAGCTTCGTCAAGGGCAGATCATGCCTCCTGAACCTGGTGGATTTCTTTGAGACAGTTACTCAGGCTATAGATAAGGGAAAGGAGGTACACACGGCTTACCTTGACCTTGCTAAAGCATTTGACACCATTCCTCATTCAGTTATTGATAAGATCACCAGCTTGGGCATAAACCCTTACGTCACAAGATGGATTGCAAACTGTCTCTCAGACAGATCCCATAAAGTAAGAGTAGCGGGATCTATGTCCGAATCCGGACTAGTAACGAGTGGTGTGCCTCAGGCCTCTGTCTTGGGGCCCCTCCTGTTTGGCATATACTTCTCAGAAGTGCAGGCAAGCACGGAAGGGCTGTGGCTGACTAAGTTTGCAGACGACTGCAAACTGGGTGCTCTAATAGAGTCTCCGGCTGACATGGAGATCCTCCAGAAGGGCCTAAATGAGACTGATGCATGGTGTCAAAGCCATGGTCTCAAGCTAAATGCAAAAAAATGCATAGTAATCCCCTTTGGAAAAAACAGAGTAACCGCAAACTACAATATAGGAGGTAATCCCCTGAAATCTGAAGAAGAAATAAGGGATCTAGGGACCCAAGTAGATAGTCAGCTTTCCTTTGATAACCATGTTGCCAAAGTGGTTAGAAAATCCTTCTATGTGACCCATCTGATCACAAAAGGGATCGCATCAAGATCTAAGGATGTAATGGTGCCCCTCTACTCTTCCCTCATCAGACCCATTATTGAGTACAATGCACCAATTAGTGCCACTGCTGGACAGAGGCACAACAAACTAATGGGCACAGTATTTTTTAACATAAGGGGTGGCGTAAGCCACAAAACTCTAGGCTAGGCTTATAAATGCCTTAGGGCAGATAGCCTAGTATAAACCTATAAACCTAAACCTATGAACCTAGAATGTACCTGGCTAGACATCTCCAGCAGCTGGAGAGACCACAAAGGTACCTAACCAAGAGGATTACTGGCCTCAAACAGTTGCCCTATGCAGCATGATTGAAAAAGCTAAGACTGTTCTCTGTTGCATACCGCTTTCTCAGAAGCGATCTCTGTCTAACGTACAGAGCCATGTCCAACCCAGAATTATTGAACATGCTCCATCTTAGCAAAACCAAATCTACTCGAGCTATACGCTCTAGGGATATAAACCTCAACACAACAATGAATAGAACATGCTGGAGGAATAGATTCCCTTCGCGGAGACTTCCCTTACTATGGAACAGGGTCCCGATCTACATAAGACAGAGCCCCTCACTATCACTCTTCAAGAGGAACCTTGATGAGTGGATGGGTAACAGAAATTTGACACCGGGGATCACATGAACAGCACTACTAGATAGGGGCCAAGGGTACTAGCTGCTAGTACAAGGGTCTAGGGAACTACTAAAGGGGCGGTGAATACCGCACAACGTGGATGGGCTAATATATGCCTTCGGGCAGATAGCCCAGTACCAACCTGTGA
Organism: Protopterus annectens; assembly: GCF_019279795.1. Classification (NCBI taxonomy): domain Eukaryota; kingdom Metazoa; phylum Chordata; order Ceratodontiformes; family Protopteridae; genus Protopterus; species Protopterus annectens. The sequence continues at coordinate 555,093,286 of NC_056745.1, forward strand.
ACCTATGAACCTATAAGATAAGCTAAGTGATGGCTTAAAGAGGTTAGTGGATAAGATTGAGAGAATGGAGTTAGGAAGGGATTTCCATATACAAAATATATAGTTGGAAAATAAAGATTCTAATGCAGTGTTGTTAGTCTTGGAGACGGTGAGTAAGTTCTTGTTAGAGCGATGTGGTCTGCTGGAACTGTAAGTAAGGATGAGATTTTGTAGTGCAGGGGTTCTAGTTGGTTGTGTTACAATTTTGTGAGTTAGAGTTGGTTGTAAATAATAATGTTGGGAAGCTCAAGCCAGTCCTTAAAGCTGTACAATGATGTGTTCTATATGGGTAGTCAGATGCAAACATAGCAATTTTATTATAACATGCTTCTAGCTTAGATAAGTCAGTTTTCCTTTGATTAGTTAAAATTGGAGAGGCATATAGATAGATGTGATGCATGTAGATGTAAGGAAGTAGGCAATAACAGGAACTGCCATCTTAAGAAGTGAGGGAAGTAACTGCCAAAGTTTAGATTACACAATGTGTTCTAATGTTTTCAAAAAGATTCTGTAGTAAACAGAATGGTGATCTATGGGTTTGTTCTCTGAGTAAGGCCTGTTGAGATGCAGGTGAGTATAGTGTGGTTGAGTAATGCTTTTAAGTTTGGACATTAAAACATGAGATGTTTGTTGATGCTATTAAATTGGCTAACAGAAAAGGAATTGCCCTGGGTTTTCTTGAAATATGAATTACAGAGAGGAAAATATGTTAAATATTTATTTTCACAAATGCTTTGGATGTTCTTTTGGGTTATTTTTCCTTCCCTAGAAATAATATGAATAACAGTACTGCCCATTTGTTAACCAGGCAGGCAATTGGATACACAGTCCCCTTTCAGTAGTGACCCATGAGCAATGTTTGGTTAAGTGACTTGCTCACGGTCACATGAAAGGCAAATGAGAACTGAAGTAATCAAACGCTGTACCACAGGAACTACAGCTCACAGCTTTAACCCTCTGGGCCAACAGTAATCAAACGCTGTACCACAGGAACTACAGCTCACAGCTTTAACCCTCTGGGCCAAG
>NC_056745.1:555096868-555124368 GCF_019279795.1 Protopterus annectens
TCATATAATCAAAGTAGCTTCATTTAATTTTTTCTAAAAGTAATGAACATGTAAATGAGAACTTGTAGTTTAAAGATGTGTATTTATTTTTCAGTTTAGAGTATCCCTCTAATATTCATAATAGTAATATATTTTTTCAGTATATAGTTATAATTGTTTGTAATACAGCTAGAAGTGAATTTTTGAAAACAATGGGGGATTGGAGCATTAAATAGTATTAATTGTTTCATTTATTTAAAATAGTCTAACCACAATGCCTGACTGAATTAAATTTACTCCAAAAGTCATCTAGGTCATGAAAACCATAGAACAAATGTAGCCAGTCATCTTTGACTATTAAACTACATTTCCAGTGAAATGTTTGCCTTTATTAAATATCTTACCAATTCTGTATTGACCTATAGTCTGAATAAATTTCCATGTATATATCTTCTAAAATAGGCAGGATGTAGTCTTTCAAACTGATATTACAATTAGCAACCTATACATTTCATTAAAGTATGGTAGTGTGTTTGCTTTACAAAATGCCAGTGTGATTTCAGAAGTCCTGATTCCTCTGAAAATATTGTTTTATGCAGTTCGAGAAAATAGACTAAGAAACATATTTCTTTATTACTATTGATTTAGCAATGATGGATAGTTTATAACTTCTCTTTTTGTCATGTTTCCCAATTTAGTAGTTATAGACTGTCTAATACTTTTTAAAATGAGTCTGTCTTCTAGCTTAATCATATCTGGATAATCTGTTGAAAAGCAAACAGTTAAACTAGTTAAACTAGTATATTAAATCATTTTTTCTAATTTTATAATGTTCATCCCATCAAATCCATTAAAGCATGGCATAGGATAAATTGATAATGTAAAACTTCATAAGGATATTTACAGTTTTTCAGTATTGCATTTATTTAATTAATTTAAAATGGGTGGTGAAAGCCAAACACACTCTGGCTAGGCTTATAAATGCCCTAGGGCAGATAGCCTAGTATGAACCTATGAACCTATGAACCTATAAAACTGGCAGAGATAGGGTGGTAGATGTGCTAGTAATTATTTAATATCTAAATGTCTAATACAGACTCTCCAGTCGACACAAGCATCCTCCAAAAGGGCCTCATAGAAACAGACAACTGGTGCCAGAGCCATGGCCTCAAGCTAAATTCCAAAAAGTGTATAGTCATCCCCTTTGGCAAAAACAAAGTGCCCACAAATTACCACATAGGTGGTAATCCATTAAGTACAGAAGAAGTAATTAGGGACCTGGGGACCCAAGTTGATAGCAATCTCTCATCTGACAACCACGTGGCCAAAGTGGTTAGAAAAACATTTTATGTAGCCCACCTAATCATGAAGGGATTCACATCTAGATCAGGGGACGTCATTGTGCCTCTTTACTCATCCCTCATCAGGCCCATAATTGAGTACAATGCCCCTTTTGGGATGTACCTTACCAGACACCTGCAGCATCTGGAAAGACCCCAAAAGTACCTCACCAAGAGGATCAAAGGGCTCAAACAGATGCCATATGCTGCCCGGTTAAAGAAACTCCAGCTCTACTCAGTGGCATACCGCCTGTTCAGAGGCGATCTGTGCCTGGCGTATAAAAGCCATGTCCAACCCGAATTAATGGACATGCTGCAGCTCAGAAAATCCAAATCCCATCGGGCTCTACCGAGAGACTTGAACCTCAGCACTGAAATAAATAGGACATGCTGGAGGACAGATTCATAACCCAGAGGCTCCCTTCACTCTGGAATAAAATCCCAGTCCAGGTTAGGCAGAGTCCCTCATTGACTCTCTTCAAGAGGAATCTTGATGAGTGGATGGGAGATCATAGGTTTACCCCGGGTATCACTTCTGTGTCACTGTTAGACAGAGGCACAGTATACTAACCTCGAAAAAGGGCATAGCAAAATAAATTTAAAATGGGTGGCGAAAGCCAAATACATTCTGGCTAGGCTTATAAATGCCCTAGGGCAGATAGCCTAGTATGAACCTATGAACCTATGAACCTAAGAATTTATTCAATATTTTGAAATCTTTCTCATTGCATACTGCCTTGTGCATATCTTACAAAATTGCAAATTAAGACACACTCAACCAGTAAATGATTACTTTAAAAATTGATGTTTGAACATATTCAAAATCTGGAAGCCCTATAATTCCATTTTTCCCATGTGTTCGTATGACGAGTAATAGTTATACAAGGTTTATTCAGACACCAAGGAACATTTTTAAGACTCTTGTTTAAATCTGTTTCATTTCTCTTATTTGGTAATAAAGACATGGATTAATAATATATAATATTTGCCATTTATATCATTTTAATTCAATTTAACTAATCCTCAAATATAAAAATAAAAAATGTAATTAAACCTCATCTCTGCCATGTTTTAATAATATAGAGGATTATGATTTAGTCTCCGATCATTATGTGTATTCTTTATTCCACAAGTTAGACCTGGGGCAAATTTTATTTACTCCTGAGTTATTCTTATTGGAGATTATGAGATATAATGATTGCAAAAACATGTATAACTCACAAATGAAAACAGGTTTGTTTACTGGTCAAGAACTATCGGAACATCTAAATCAACTTAAAGTTAAACTTGAAACAGCTTCCATTGCATTTTATTCCATCCATAAGAATTATGAATTAAGTAGCACGACTGCACTTTGGTTTAAACTTCACCTGACAGCAATATTATTCCGCTTTAACTGCTGTTTCTTTTTGTTTGCTTTTAAATTTAAGTTACAGCCATAAAAAGAAAATGTTTTCATTATGTATCTATGCCTCAAATTTACTTTTTTTAAAATTTATTTTGTTTAAATTGTAAAACTCAATAGAATGTTTTTTGAAAAAAAAAAATTTAAGTTACAAAATTGTAGAGTAGATAACAGAATTATAAGAAGTTTACTCAGAGTTGCTTTATAAGTTAAAGATGCAGAATAGTTTTCTGTCTTTTTGATTATCTTAATTTATATATGTTACTTGTAAATAGCGTGGTTTATAATGTTGACTAAATATTGTACCCTTTGAAAAAAAGGATTCCCTGGTGTCAGCTGTTGTCATCCCCCTGGCTTTCTCCAGAAGTATTGAGCATGGCCTTCAAAAGTCATGGACTATTATAGTCAATCAGTTAGTAATGCCAGACATTAGAGATTCATACTTCGTGCTAGAAAACTAAGTTCTTTACATTTTTAAAGTGGATTAGGGCAATATAAGAATGTCCTTGGTGTCTAGTGTTACCCCCATACATCTTTTGTGTTGCAGAACCTGCTGTTGTACTAACGTTTGGTGAGAAGTAAGGTAATGTTTAAATGCCCCTGTTGTCTTGTATCTGTCCATGCAGTATTTGCTCATTAATCAAGGGGAGTTTAGTAGTACAGTAGTCACAAAACCCCCTTACATGCATGTATGTGCACACACAAACACACACTCATTCATTCACTCACACATTTGTATACACACACACACACACACACACACACACACACACACACACACACACACACACACAAAAGCAGCTCCCTGTATATCGAACACCTCCCTTTGTCACTTCCTCACCTGCAATATTAAGGAATGTTGCACATTAGACCTTTTTGGATTCTTTTTAATTCCATTTGCCATGAGAAGGAGCTCAAACATTTTAATACAGGCTTCTAAGATTTCAGATAAGCTACTTTGTAGATTCAGAAATATTGGTTATTGATGAGATGTGATCTTGAGTCAAAATGAAGAGTGGAAGCTCTAACAAAATGTTGGGAAAGTCATTTAATCTCAAGGAAATACCATATTAACAATACGCCCCTAATTGTTGACCCAGTTGTTTGTGATTTGGGAACTTATATGGACAGTGACCTATGTTTTGACCAACATGTCCATTATTGTAAAACAGTCCTTCTATATTACACAGATTATAAACAAAGTGATTGTGTCCAGATATAGGATATCATTGTTCCCTCTTTTACTTAGCCCTCATTAGGCCATTTATTGAATATAATGCTCTGTTTGGCATATAAATCTCTCCAGAAATGTGCAACAACTGGAATGCCCACAGGGATGCCTTACTAAAAGGATACAAGCCCTAAACAACATGTCTTACATGGTTCATAGGTTCAAAGGTTCAGAGAAGGTGCCTAGGCTAATGGCCCTAGGGGCTTTACAAGCCTAGCTATGCAATGGTTTGATTGTTTGCAGAGCAAATCTATAATCAGCACCAGCTGCCCCTGTCCATGAGGGACATAGGTGCTACCTTAGGGGTGAATTTACAGTCTCCCATCCAGTTGTACAGGTTGTGCTTAAATAGGGTCATTGAGGAGCTCTGCTTAACGTGAACATGGAGTTTATTCCAGAGTAATGTCAGTCACTGGGAGACTTATCTTTCTCTCCAGCATGTTTTGTTTAAGTCATAGACTAGGTAAAGATCTTCGGAGTGAGTGACTCTTGTCCCATTTGATTTGCAGCTTTGCAACATTTCCATTAGGGCAGGGTTAGAGACTGCTCTGTAGGCCAGACACAGGTCACCTCTCAGCAGTTTGTAGGACACAGTGTACAGTGACAGGGCTTTCAGTCTTTCCATGTAGGTCATATTTTCCCTGAATTCTCTTGGGCAGAAACCTCTGTGGTCTCTCCAGCTGCTGCAGGTGTCTGGTAAGGCACATGCAAAAGGGAGCGTTGTACTCTATTAGTGGTCTGATGAAGGTGGAGTAAAGAGGAATTATAACATCCTTGCTCTTGGATGCAATGCCCTTACTTATGAGGTGTGTAACATAAAAGGCTTTCCTTACCACTGTGGACACACGGTGATCAAAGTTTAGACTGCTATCAACTTGTGTTCCCAAGTCATGTACCATTGTGTTCAAGCTTAGGGGATACTGTCTACATTGTAATTTGCAGGGGCTACCTATTTCCCAAAGGGGACAATGATGCACTTTCTTTTGCATTTAGTTTTAGACCATGGCTTTGGCACAAATCATTTGTCTATGTTAACCCCTGCTGTAATAGGCTAATATCTTTAGGGGACTGAATGATTGCTCCCAGTTTGCAGTCATCTGTGAACTTGGTAAGCCACAAGCAATCTACTTTCACCTGGACATCTGAGAAAAAGATTAAAAACAGTAGAGGGCCCAGCAGAGAACCTTGTTGTACACCACTGGTAACTGTACTACTGGTGAAGGTGGAATCCCCAACTTTGACAGTATGGGTTCTGGCAGTGAGCTAGTTGGCCACCTATCTAGTGACATGTGGACAGTGACAGGCCTTTGGTGACATTCTCGAAGAAGTCCACCAGGTTTAGTAAGCATGATTTACCCTTAATGAAGCCAAACTGGGTTGGGTCAAGAGTTTTAATGTTGTCTATGTCCTTGTCGATAACGTCCATGATGATTCTTACCATGGCCTTGCAGATAAAACTGGTTAGGCCTATGGGTCTGTAGTTCCCAGGGTAGGTTAATGGACCCCCTTTGTGCAAGGGGTTTACAATTGCTGTTCTCCACCCTACTGAAGCAAAGTCAGTACTCAGACTATGGTTAAAGAGAGTGCCAAGTGGATTCACTAGGTCATGTTTTAGGTTGTTTAATAAGTGGCCTGGGACGTTATCTGTTCCCATAGAAGCCATGTTTTTGACCTGTTTATGACCTGTTCATTGGAGATACTGGAGAGAGGAAAGGTGTCAGGAATGCTTTGGGGTATGGCTGGTGGGGACTGAAGTGTGATGTTTGCACTAAATCTGTCAGCTAACAGGTTGGCAGTTTCCTCAGGGTCAATATGAGTGGTACCATCCACTATGAGTTCTGCACATAGGTGGGTATTCCTTTTCAGATTTCAGATGTAGCTAAAGAATGCATTATGACTGTCTTTAGCTGGGGAAGCTAATTTGGAGAATTATTTAGCTATGTCTTTCTTTTTCTTAGTCTGTAACATGTGGTGATGAAATTTAGCTTGGACGGAGTGCCATCAGTCTGGGAAAGATCATGGGGATAATGGACAGTGCATGGTGTGAGTGAGGCAGATAGATGTGAAGGTGCCACATGCATTTAAAAATTTAAGGTGGAAGCCATCTTTGCCTGTGTGGCCATGGGAGTGTATATGTATTAACATCTAGTCAATCTAATTGGGGAAATTTGGGTGGGATTGAAGTGATAGTGACTGAGGGATATGAGAAGTGGCAATAAGTCAGTATATTCATTTGATATGTTTCTCTACTGGTACAGGAGTAAATTTTTCGACTGAATTTTTTTTTATTTTTGATGAAAAAAAAAACGTGTTTGGCATTCTTATGAAATTTGAAGTATTTCTTCTAGTTAGTTGTTTTGTCAGAAGCTTTATATGTTGACCATCCTTTACTGATAATCTTAAGTGATTCTTTATGGATTTTTCAGCAATGGGCTGATATGTGTTTATGTTTGTTTGCTGGCATATGATGCTGATCCTTGAGGACACATTTCAGGCCCATCCCAGGGATGGATACAGAAAATATCTGGAAAATATTACATAAAAGAAAATACATGAAACAATATGTGCAATAGTTGAATATTGTAAAAACGTTTGAAAATGTACAGGCAAGTGCGGCTAATTTAGCTACAGCTGACAAATAATAGTGTGAAGAAACAGGCTATACATACCACACAAAAATGGGCTATATATACCACATACTAATGGACTATACATACCACACACAAACGGGCTATACATACCACACACAAATGGGCTATACACACCACACACAAATGGGTTATACATACCACACACAAACGGACTATACAAACCACAAACAAACAAGCTATACATACCAAATACAAATGGGCTATACATGCCATTCACAAATGGGTTATACATGCCACACAAATGGGCTATACATACCACACACAAATGGGCTATACATACCACACACAAATGGGCTATACATACCACATACAAAGAGGCTATACATACCACACACAAAGATTGTCTTTTTTGGTTGGAAAATGGATATTATCGGACGGGAAGAAATATGTAAAAACTCTTCTTGTACTAAAATTGTGCTCAAATTAAATGCTAGAAAAGTGCACTATCATGACTTATACTAGACAGCTCCTCATTTCATCATATTTTATAGATGACACACCAATACAAAATGAAAATGTAATCAGAGAATTAGGTACCTGGGTCGATGGCTTCCTCTCTTTTGCCTGTCACACAGCAATGACTGTCAGGAAATCCTTTTCTTTACCCCAACTAATTCCCGAAGGAATACCATCAAGGTCTAAAGAGGTAATTACTCCCTTATACTCAGAACTGATCATGCCAGTTTTTGAGTACAGTGCTAGCTTTAGGATATCTATCACTAAACATATCAAACAATTTGAAAGACCACAAGTTTCCTAGCCAAAAAGATCACAGGCCTAAAGTCTCTACTTTTATTCAGTATCTTACAGACTTTTGAGGGGAGATCTCTCTCTCTTACTTTCTATGCCATTAGAGATCCAGTTGTCCTGGATCTTCTGTTTCTTCTCATATACAATATCTCTAACATTACTAGAACTAAGAACCTAAATATTTCTTGATAGATAAATAAAAAACTGTAGACAGACAGATTTATAGCCCAATGCCTCCCAAGCCTCAGGAATAAACTCACCCTGCATGTTAAGCAGTGAGATTTACTATATTCCTTAAAACATAAACTAGATAACTGGATGGGTCCACAAATTTACTCTGGGATTAACTGGTATGGCCCTCCTAGATAAAGGAGGTGTGGCCTGTGAGAGGGTATTGGCAAGGCATGAATGGCCAAAAAACTTGGTGACCCTGGAATATCAAGGAATCTAAGAATCTACAAGGAATGGTAAAAAAGTGTTATTGGGATTGCTCTAGACAAGAACTGGTAAGAAGTCTGTGCTGCCCAGATCAGCAAGTGAAGTAGTTTCCATGCTTTATGAAACATTTTAGTTATTATGATTTTTGCCAGAAATCTTCAGAATTTTAGCAGAAAAGCAAGACAGGACAATGATCACTTATAAAGGGATATTGCTCCTCCTGATGGGGTGAGTTTGTTTATAGAGTTAGAGTAGCTAGTCAAGAATGGTATGATTACCTGACTTGGACTGGGACTTGTCAGGTCTTTGACAAACTGCTGTAATTCACATTTATGACTGACTGTTAGGCCACTGTATATTAAAGTAACCTAAAACATAGAGGATTATGAGTGGGTTACCAATCCTAACTGAGCTGTGTCTTAAAGACATGGATGCCAAGAAATTCACCTTGAGAGCTAAGCTCGAGAAGTGACTCTTGGCATCCATACCAAGAACACATAATAAGTCGGTTATGATCAGAGCTGGAGAAGTGACTCTTGGCATCCATACCAAGAACACATAATAAGTCGGTTAGGATCAGAGCTGGAGAAGTGACTCTTGGCATCCATACCAAGAACACATAATAAGTCGGTTATGATCAGAGCTGGAGAAGTGACTCTTGGCATCCATACCAAGAACACATAATAAGTCGGTTAGGATCAGAGCTGGAGAAGTGACTCTTGGCATCCATACCAAGAACACATAATAAGTCGGTTAGGATCAGAAATCTCATCATAATTATTTGTAGTGCATGGGACTTTATCTGCTCCACGTACAAGTTAAAGGGAAAAAGAAAAAAAATCACTAAGTGCTTTGCTGGCATTCAAAGTCATAAAGCACTTAGCTAGCATTGTCAGAAAGGCAGTGTAACACAGTCCCTTGTGTTTACACTTACCTTCCATGCCTCTCAACTAGCCATACTTTTGCACAATGACCAGATTTTTGCCTCATATGTTTGATCTGTTCCTCATAATGTCTGTGTTTTTTGAACAAATTACTGGGGATTAAATTTATAAAAGAATGACATACATTTGGGTTTCATACTTTATTTCCTTCAGAAAATGCAGGTAAACATATATCCTGTTATTCTAGTACTTTCTAAGTTTAGAACAGGAAGTCAGAACATGTTACCGACAGACAGCAGGCAAAAACAAATCTTTTATTCTGCTGCTGTCATTTGCTGTTCAGTAGTACTGGCAGATTTGACTACCTAGCCTGAGATCTAACCTTAACAACTTTAGCAGGAGTGCTTAACATTTGTTAAGGTCTGGTTCTGCACCATTTTAGCACTTAGCTGATTTGTCTTTTTCTGAATATTCGAGTGTAATCACTGCGCTCCATGCACTACAATGGTGTTAAGGTCATCTGTGTCATAGCAGAATGAATCTGTATTGCCTTTGATAATTCTGAAGGAAGATGGGGAACATGGAAGGCTACATCAAGGACACGTAGGTACCTGTCAAGTGAAAACTCACATGATCTCCTGGACTCATGATGAGTTTTATTATTTAAGACCACTTTGAGATAAAAGCCTTTTTGAATGTTAATGAGAAGAAGGGCTTTCAAATCTATATTATGCCGGTCAGTTATCTGTTATGGTGCATAGAAGGAGCAAGTAGAAGCAGGTTTCTGTGATGGCAGTGATCTTAGACTTTTTAGTATCCAGCTATATTAGAATATGGCTATAATTCTGAGAAGACTGCATACATTTAATGTACCTAACGTTCGTTTCTTATTGTATTTGTTGTTTAGGGGAGTGTTTTATGGGGGGGGGGTCTGAGGGGAGATAACTGTTACTGTAAAGTGGTGTGTGTGTGTGTGTGTGTGTGTGTGTGTGTGTGTGTGTGTGTGTGTGTGTGTGTGTGTGTGTGTGTAGATGTTGAGTTATGCCCTTCAATATTTTAAATTCTATGACTGTTAAAATGGCTAGAGTGTCATATATCTGGAAATGTATATGTGAAAAAGTTGAACAGATTTGTTGATGTTGCTTTAAGATGAGACTTCGCTACTGTATTTTGTTGGCTTTTGAACAGGGTGAAGTGTGGGCATAAAAATAGAAATGAGAAACAATTTTGCTTATGGAATGCTTGTAAATGAAGCATAGCAAGGCTGTAGAGATATGTGGAGTTGTACTAGTCAATGATTCACAGTTTGATTAGGATAGTACTGCTATAGAGCCTGCATACCTTAAACTAACAACATGAAAGCTTGCAGTGATGGTAAGTACTTCCCTTTTAATTTAGAGTAGCCAGTAGTTTTAAATATTATGCACTGCAAATACCAGCAAATAAGGTAAGTGCAGCACAGCTGAACATCTAAGCCATTTTACATGGGAATCATCATAAATAAATGATCACATGATCAATCACTGTGAAAATAATTTACCTCTTTAGATGTCTCACCCAAATGGTCTAAGTTTATAGATTACTAGGCTATTGGCCGTAAGGCCTTTATAAGTCTAGCCATGTTATACTCTTGTTCCCTTATTGACCAAGGTGTATGGTCTATATTTGCAGTGCACGTCTATGATCAGCACTGACTGCCCTTATCCAAGAGGGGAAATGTGGCACCCCTGGGGTAAATTTACAATATTTCATCCAGTTAAGTTAAGCTTAAATAGGGTCATTGAGGAACTCTGTTTTCCATGAATTGGGAGTTTGTCCCAGAGGAGTGAGAATCTCTGGGAGACATATCTGTAGATGATAACTTAAGACAGTAGGCATGAGCTGTAACAATTCTAAACTAAACTAAATAGATATAGTGTTAGTGAGGCTTCATAAGTATGTATATTTGTCAATATATGAAAACAGTGTGAACAGAATTTTAACAATAAGTATTTCTCTGCAGCAGCAGGCACCATATAATTACAACTTTATTAACAAGCCGCAACTACCAACAAATAAAGTAGATGCATACATTAAATCAGTCCATGGTGAGCATCCAGGAATAGCTGAACATCTAGTCTATTTTATATATTTTATATAGAAACTGCTGAACACAAACATCCGGACTGTGCTTCATATAAACCACAAACGTAACTGGTCTCATGACCAGTTGTCTTGAGCATGACTTAATAATTCAGAAGTCCAAGTCAAATGGTTAGTAGGCTATAAACAGCAGAGTGAGTCAACAAGTTTGTACTGTTACAGTTTTAATTGGAAGACATAAAGTATAATTGGTGATAATTGGTGATAATGGAGAAAACTGGACAGAGATGGCGCTTTTTCATGACATTTGAAATGTTATGGCAAAACATAGTTTTGCACATGTGCACTGCTGTCCTTAAAATATAATACTGTGCTTTAATTGTTATGTGAATATTTATTATATTTTATTTTAATGACAATTTTAAATAGATAATATAAATTAAATTTAAGAAATATATTTTTAGTAGTTAATTACTAATTTTCAACTGTATGTGTGATGTTTAACTGATTATTGAATTAAACAATGTTAACAATATAAAATGATATTATTTAAACAAATAAATATATAAACAATATTATTTGTAATCAGTATGTCTGTAATGGAGAACACTGGACTGTATAACTATTATGCAATATGAAATAGCAAGTTTAACAAGTGAAATAGTTTTCTTTGTCAGTCTTTGCATTCATTAGTTTCTCTTGATATTCCTTAATGCAAAGCAAGATGTTTTTCAAAAGTATCTTCTTTACTTCTTCCATACATTTCAAACCACCTAAACTGATCCAGGTGTGAGGGAACCATTTCATACTCTGTGCCATTCATAGGTTTTAGCAGTTTCTTTGCTTCTGACCAATAAGTTTCCACACGATTAGTCCTGTGTCAGGATCAACAGAGTTTTCACTGTGATTTACAGTTTTATGTATATACATTTTCACAGGTAGGTTTGATATTCCACCATATGCTGCCCAATGAAATGAATGAATTTCTGTGCTAGGTAAAATGTGATTAATGGCAGAAGTGTTGCAGAATCCCTTTTTTGACATATGTAATTACTCCAAATCTGTTTTCAACATTATACATATCGAAGACCCACCTCCCATCTTCATTTACATGCCTTCCTCTGTTGTACTTTAGACAGACAATTAAAGATTTTCAACAATTTTTTACTGCAATCAAAATGGGATGCTTCAACAACTTCTAAGAGCAAACGTCTCATAGAAACTGATACCGGTTGACAGCTGATTTGCTGGTAATATCAGTTAAGAAAGTGATAGTTAATAGCTGATACTGATGTTTTTAAACTCCAATAAAAATTAGTAGTAAAACTTCTGGTAATGATATATTAAATTGTGAAAAAAGGTGTCCACTAAAAAACCTCTGACAGTTCTACATGACACAGAAGAGATCTCCACTTCATACCGTGCTTCCCAACAGATTTGTCATTTACAATCAGCATACTTTCCCACAAGTTGGACATTGCTTATTTTTATTAATTAAATCCTCATTCTGTAAAAAGCTATTTGTACTTTTAATGTCAGTAAATTTATTGTGAACAAAGGCAGTAGATAAGGGCTCCATAATTCTGTGCACTTCAATATATTCTATGAAGTAAAAAAAAAATTACTTGAAGATTAAATTCCTGTTTTACTTTGGACTGAAAGATTCCATAGTTCAAGATGGTTGTTTCGAAGTTTGAAGGCAGTAGTATAGCTTTTATTTGTAATTTCTTTATTTATAAACAGTTATACAGTGTTAATATGTTGCACAGATTAAATACATTAAACATTATCCTACCTTTTTTCCAGTTGTGTAGCTTTAAGACATTAAATATATTGATTCCTATATTTAATTCAATATTATTCCCCTTCTTGATAGCTGGAAAAGCAACTATTACACAGGGACAATATTGCCACTTAAAATCATTATTGCTATTACACAGTGCTGATGACTTCAAGTGATGATAATGGGGAACACTGCACTGAATGTATTCATACATGTGACTTACACTCAGTCCAGTGTTCTCCATTATTGCTGTATAATTTCACTAAGACACATTAAGGGTGTGTTTGGTCATCTAGATATAACAACACATCAATTTATTTTTTTATTTATTTGCATTTTGTTGACCAGATTTGTCCCACTAGGCTGATGGCCCCTTTTAAGGGGAGAGCTGAGGTGGTATTCATATCAGGGAAAATGTATCTAGGCACCAGGGAAGTTCCCTTACTCTTTTTGATAAGTGAAGTGGGATCTTTTACATCCACCTGAGCTACTAGCAACTCAGGCACCCGGGGTCTTGACCTGATATCTCATTCGAAGGACAGGTTTTGTTTGTGTTTTCAGCATATCAGAATTTTCATCATGGTTGCTAGAAACTTCATGCACTGTTTACTGAACAGTAGCATTTTTATGCATATAGAGCATAGGAGAAGTGTGTTTTGATAATATATTTTCTAACACAGATAATTCTAGAACAGGGAGCCATACCAGGTAAATATTTTTCTCTGCCTTTGTTGCTGTGCCTTTCCAACCACCCCAGTGCTCCCATCCATTGCTGAATCCACCTGCTCCACCTTCCTCCCCTGCATATTTTCTCAGGGTGAAATGGGGCGAGTGTGGATCTTAATGGTGTCCTAGAGGGCAGTACTGGCAACTGCTTCTGTTGCTGTGGGCGGCTTTGTTATGACCTGCCTTGTTTCTCAGCCCCCTCCCCTGCAGTCATTGACAATGTCTGAAGGCTACTTCTCTCTGTAGACCATGCCTCCTCGCAGAAGTATTTTCAATGAATTGTGTCTCTCCCTGCAGGGATGGGCATGCCCATCCCCCATGCCAGAGCCTCAGATGCTTAAACCACTAATTGAATCCGGGTCACCTGGGCCATAAATATTCCATGGTGCTGGTGTACTGGGCAAATATTAAGCATTAGGTATGCATGAAAATAGATTCTTCCCATTTCAGAATAAAGTGCAGACAATGGCACTGACTGCAATATTTCTTGCTCATTGCTAAGAAGCCCAGCACCAGAATGGGTGTCTGAAAGAACCACTGGAAATGTATCATGTTTTCTCTTAGAACTATGGATTTCTGAAAAGCAGCAAAAGAACTCCTTGCAAAGTGCAACTAGTCTAAATAATGAAACTTTCCCTCATATGTAAAAAAAACAAAACAAAAACAAAAAAAAAAAAAAATATATATATATATACAGCAAAAAACAGCAGCTGCACTTCTGTAGGTAAATGCTACGCTGAACGAAATGATAAGTATAATAGTGGGAACAAAAAGTTCAGCATCAGCAACCACTCAAGTTCGTAAATTTTTTCAGAATGAAATATTCCAATATAAACGTTACTCTACGAGTAAAACATAAAAAGAATTTATTGTGCACTCAGACGGTAAGCGCTTTCACAGTTGCTTCTTCAGACCATGACATACTGAGTACTGAAACAATTTAAAAACATTTGAAAACATTGTTACCAATCAGGAAAAGCACCCTCTAACGTCATTTCCTTCAATGACATTACAACCATTAAAATGAATCATATATCTAATATCTAATAACAAAGATCATATTAATCAATTCTTGTAAAAAGCATCTATAAAAACAAACATTCAGAAACAAATATTTAGAAACGAACATTTAAAAATATTTCAACCAGAGCATACACATTAATGATTGCTCACGCTTTGCAAATGTAGAACGTAGCTTAATTCCTATAATATTTGCTTCTAACTTCAAAATAGCTCGTGCAGAGACTCAAGTTCAAACTAGATCTAACTTCTTTTCCCTTTTTCCAGAACATACACATTGACAATAGCTCACGCTTTACAAATGCAAAACGTAGCTTAATTCCTACAATATTTACTTCTAACTTCAAGATGGCTCGTGCAGAGACTCAAGTTCAAACTAGATCTAACTTTGTTTCCCTATATTAACATGACCTCACAAATATAATTAGTTGTTTTAGTTCACTCATTAATCTTGAGCGCATTGTCTACTTTTATCTGAGGGGAAAAAGCTTATCCTGAATGGGGAAAGCAGATTTTAGAATGACAGTAGTAAACAAGTAACATTAGTAGAACTATACAGTGTATCCCAGTCAGTTCTGTAAGTAGACCAGTTGATGAATCAGGGGATTGCTTAGTGATGGGAGGCAATTTGAAACCTTTACATGAAAGGGCAGTGGTCACTAAATAACTTGACGGTATTAGCACAGACTGCATTTTTTTCATAGTTGTTACTAGATTTATTGTAGTGTTTTTCTTGCTCTGCAGGTTTGACATTGCACCTTTGCTAATATGTTGTGTCATTCTTAGGTCAATGATGTGTGTAATGGGTTGATGAAAATGTCCCTGCCAATCTATGTTTAGGTTGCCTAAAATAATAATGTGTTTCTGGGTTTGTGTGTATCTAAGTATGTTTTATATTGTTGCTGAGGAAGAGTGTCGATTAAGGCTACATATATTTTAGTGTGTGCTCCTAGATGTATCTGAATTAGCACCAAATTTAAATCTTTACCATGACTGAAGTTGGACATAAGTATAAATTTCTGCATTAGACTGCAAACTAAAATGGTGGTTGCTCCTTTTCCTAATCTTTGTCTGATTCATTGGTCACAGAAAAGTGTTATTTGTGTTGAATGGCAGTGGGCAGTGGGGATATAGTGATACCTATTATTCAAAGTGGGAGGCTTCTTTGATGGACTGAAAAGGAAATGTTAATGATAAGTTTGTATTTTCCAGTTACTGTACTACCTAATGACGGAGCTATTCAAAGCATTCACAAGTTGAGAACAAACCATTGATTAGGCACAGATAGTTTTCATTTATCTCTATTGAAAAGTGTCTCACAAATACATTTACCAGAATCACTCACACACTGACACAGTTTTTACAGCTAAAATCCCAAACAGATATGACTTAGTAAATACTAATATCAAGTTAATGATTACAAATGTCAGTTGTCTTAATAATGAAATCAGAGTTTGGCATGAAGGGCTACTGGAGAATGATTTGGGTATCGGTATTATCAAAGAATTATTACAGGCTTTATGAAAAGGATTTTATTCACTCACATGACTGCTCCAATATTTATAGTTGTATTAGAACAGATGAAATGTACAAAGATAAAGGTGTGTCATTATATATAAAGAAAAACATATCAGCATTATAGAAGCAAATCTCTGGATAGCATAAATAAAAATAAATAAAACAGATAGTGTGAATTAATAATAGTAAAATTACCCAATGCTGAAATTGTTGAGTGTGGCATATACAGACCTCCAAAAAGCTCAGTAAATATTTTGAATATTTGATGAACCATCTTAGCTTAGTTGGCACTCAGCTAAAGTAGCTGTAGTTGCTTTAAATACTAATAAAATATGCTCAATAAAATAGTGTAATTTGGAAATGCTTTGTACATTTAAAAAGTATTTGCCACTTACGCAATAGACCAGGAACTAGAACAGATAATTAAAGAACCAATCAGAGGATCAGATATTTTGGTATACTATGTATAAACACAAAGGAAGCGAATGCATTATATGAAATGTCTTCTGCTTTATGATGTAAAGATCAATTATTCATATTTATTTTATTTACATTTTGATTACCTAGGTAGAGTCATACTCTACATTGTAACACTGAATTTAGTATATATGGGTTATGTTGGCAATAATCAATGCACTATTAGGAGTAAATATACAGAAAATAAAGAAACAAAAACAGTTAAATTGGGACTGTGACACATATTTTAGAAATAAAAATACATTTGAAATGTGAAATTATCATATAATAATGAATTATCAGTGGGCACTGAGATGTTAATAAAGATAAATATAAGAACAGAAACAAGAAATAGTATGGTTAAAATGTACTGAATTATATGGATATGGAAATTAAAATATAGCGTAAAAAAAGGGTCACATTTGGATGAACTAATCCAACACAGGGAAGTAATCTAAGGGGGTGACGAAAGCCAACACATTCTGGCTAGGCTTATAAATGCCTTTGGGCAGATAGCTTAGTACCTACCTATGAACCTATGAATCAGAAAACAATAGAGAATCACTGCTAGTGTAGTTGTGAATCATAGAAATTATGAGGCAAATTAGTGGAGAATCCTATCTGTACATTGATAATTCCCCCATTCATGTTGTACCTCCATGTTCAGAAGTTTGTATTTGGGTACCAGTATTGATTCACTGTGTGAGGAGTTTCTTTTTTCTTTGTGGTTGTGTGATTGTGAACTTACTATATTTAAATAGGGGGAACAGGTGCAGGGGGCTTGACCCCTCCCCCTGCAAAACAAGCTTTTGAAGGCATATTTTCTATAAAACAAATCTTCTGTATAATGTGATTAAATGATAAGTTGTGGCCAGTAACTTTTTATTCAATTAAATGAGTATTTTGATGAAATTAAATATGCCTATGTCTATATCTCTGAGTGTTATATGATTTATCACTGCATGCATATCATCATGTGCTGAAATACTGATGTTTTTTATCAGTGGTACAGTTGGTTGAATTATGTAATGGTCAGAATTCATTAGATCAACTGTTAAATAATTCCAGGGCTTTTCCACTTTCTTTGAGTTTGTATGACCCTGAAATTAGTATATTTAATTTCCTGAGGTGTGATCATGTAAAAGTTGTTTTTTTGTTTTTCTTTTGAAAACCAAAAATGTAATATATTGGTTTACATTTAAAGCTACTTTTTTGAAATGATTTTTAGTGGTAATTAATGGTGGTCTCTGATAAGTTTGAAAAAGAGCAAGCCCCTGCACGTATGGTAGCTGCAAGGCTCAAAAATCAAATCACAATCCAACAAAAACTGTAGCGCCAGCATACAGTGACAAGCACAAAATAATTTATTAGGAAGATTAATTAATGCACTGAAGAAGGATAGACAGACAAAACTGGTCTGCTTGCTTTATTTTTGGCTCAATGTCTTCCTAATAAATTATTTTGTGCTTGTCACTGTTTGCTGGCTCTACAGTTTTTATTGGACTCTAATGAGTATGTTCAGTGTTTTGTATTTCTGTCAAACTCACTATGATTATGCCTTATAATAAATAGAACAGAATATTATACCACACTATGAGCTTTGGCTGCCGAACAAGTTATGAATTTGCAGCATGTACCTAGAGGATAACAAGAAAAACAGCAGAAATGGACAGAATAAGATATTAGCAAAGATTAAGGAGGATCCGATCTGTGCTTCCAGGGTGTCCAAATATGTGTTACTGTTGAAGGATGATAGGTAAGGTTAACCAAAAATTACAGACATATGAGACATTAAATTGATTATATCTATATGAAAAAACCTTAGAGTTCCAAAATTGTAGAAAAAACACAGCTTAATGGTAGTGTAATAGTAGTTAAAGAAGAAGAATTGGACAGACATTTTGCTGATACATGTTATACAGTATTTCAGGCAGGTGAAATGGACAATAATCTGGGCCTATATATATATATATATATATATATATATATATATATATGTGGGTTCATGTTAGAACGTCGACAACTGACTATATCGACAAGTAGCCCTGCAGTACGAAATAAACGAAACCTCAAAGCATCGAAATCTGAAATAACCGACACCCACTTCATTGAGATGACTTCACCGACAATCCACTTTACCGACAACGCGCTACACCCACATCCCATATTACAGGTAAAGGGTATTAACATGTGTTGAGTGGGGGATGTATTTATAATGTCAGACTAAGTGACATATGTTTATAAATACATCCCCTACCTCACATATGTTAATACCCGTTACCTGTAATACGCGATGTTGGTGTAGCGTTGTCGGTGAAGTGGATGTCGGTTATTTGAATTTCGATGCTTTGAGGTTTCGTTTATTTCATGCTGAAGGGCTACTTGTCGATATAGTCAGTTGTCGACGTTCTAACATGAACCCATATATATATATATATATATATATATATATATATATATATATATATATATATATATATATATACATACACACACACACACATATATATATATATATATATATATATATATATATATATATATATACACACACACACACACACATATATATATATATATATATATATATATATATATATATATATATGTGTGTGTGTGTGTATAATATGTTATATAGTGCATGGAGCTCGCTGATTATGCTCCAGTATTCAGAAAAAGACAAAACAATTAAGCACTAGAATAGGGTGTGACCCAGTCTTAACAAATGTTAAGCATGCTCTACTAAAGTTGTTAAGGTCGGAACCCATGCTAGGAAGTACAATCTGCCTGTACTGACCAGCAAATCACAGCAGCAGAATAAAAAAAATGCTTCTGCCTGCTGTCTGTTCTGGGAACATGTTCCTAAGTTCCTGTAATGAACTTAGAAACTTGCTAGGATAACAAGATTTGTGTTCACATGTGTTATCTGAAGGTTATGAATTTTGAAACTCTGATGCATGTCGTTACTTAAGTGATTCCAATCATCAGTAGTTTGTCTGAAAAAACATAGATTTTATGAGAAACAAACCAAAAATATGAAGCAATAATATGGACGTTCTGCCAAAATATAGACAGTTGAGAGGCATGTAAGGTAAGTGTAAATGTGATATACAGCATTAAACTGCCATTCTGTCAGCTTCATTCTTGAGGTGAATTTCTTGTCATCCATTTCTCAAACACTTAATAAGTGGATTATGATCAGCAAACCGATCATGATCCTCATATTCATGGAGCATTGTGATTACGCTCCAAAATCAAGAAAAAGATAAACTTGTTAAGGACAGCTATGCCTATTGGATCTTGTGCTAGGGACAAGCAGTCAATAGCTTCAGCTAGCAAAGAAGAGTGCCAGAAGATAAAACAGCTTTTAAAAGTTGTTAGGACTTCACTCTGCTGTACTTACAAACAGAAAGTATGGCAGAATGAAGTGTCTAAAAGCTTTTAAAGCCATTAGATCTGCAGAGGAACACTTTGTTTCTGACCATAGCCCTCATTTGTCCCTGATTTTGCAGAATGTATCTGATTTGCCTTGTATTTTTGCCCTGTTCCTCATAAAATTATTGATTTTCTGGTAAATTAATGAGGACTGCAACACATATAGGAATAGGAGTGTTACAAAAGATTAGTGATTTAGCTAAAACAAATTTATCTCAAAAAAGAATGTAAAAAGAGATTAATGTTATTCCAATAAAGTGTTAAGACACTACAGTTAAAAAACGCGTTGCCAATCCACTTTAAGTTCTTGTTTACATCTCCAACAAACTTGTTTCTTCTTGAACATTAATTCAGTTTTTTGTGGTGTGAAGAAAGATCAATGCAAAAATTTCTAAGTAAAGAGATTCCATTTATGAGATGAAGTTGTATGTTTAGAAAATATTCAAATAAATTTTTTATCTTCTTCAGTTGGAGGCCTATTATTCATTTGGGAAAAAATAGTTCCAATAATGTCATTACCCACGGTGGTGGTGCTGCGGTAGCGTTGTCGCCTCACAGTAAGACACTGTCCGGTTCGATTCTCAGCTAGAGCGTCTTCTGCGTGGAGACATGTGTGGATGGGCGTGCCTTCGTTGAAGGTTGTGCATCAGAGCTGGTAACTCAGTATGTAAAAATCAACTACCAATCATTAGCGGACCGGAGTTCCGCTGTGGCGACCCCTAACCGGGAAAAGCCGAAAGACACAGTTCCAATAATTGTCATTGCAACTTTTTGTTTCTCTCCTCACAAGTCTATATAATTTAGATAAGAGACCCTGTCCCAATGTGTTTTATCGCATTAAGACTATTAGATTTTCAATTAATTTTGGGACATGATCTCTTATCCTTGGTTGCATTAACTTAATTTTACCTTCTACATGTTGTCTGCATGTCTTTATCTAAATTATATTTGTTCTTAATATAATCGACAGAATGTAGCTTTTCATCTTTTAGTTATTGAAACCGGTATAGCAGATTGTTCTCATTAAATGTGGAGGGCGATCGCAGTGGTGCAGCGGTTAGTGTTGCCGCCTCAGAGCAAGAGGTTCTTCGGTTCGATCCTTGGCTGGGGTGCTTTCTGTGCGGAGTCTGCATGTCCTCCCTGTGGTCATGTGGGTTTCCTCTGGGTGCTCCAGTTTCTTCCCACATCCCAAAGACATACTGTAGGTGAATTGAATACTCTAAATTAGCCCTAGGCGTGAGTGCGTGATTGTGTGTGCCTTCCGTGGAAGGTTGGGCGCTGGGCTGGCAACTCGACACCGTAAAACTCCACTGCCAATCATGAGCTGACAGGTGATCCGCTGTGGTGACCCCTAACCAGAAAAAGCCAAAAGGAGAAGAAGAAATTCTCGTTAAATGTGATCATTGTTTTTAACTTTGATGTAGACATGTTATTTTGGGTATATGCCATAGGAAATATAAGGATGATCCATGCTTTATATGCCAGGTTTCTATAATCTAACATTTTTAAAAGTGTTTAATATAGCAGAAATGAAATACTTGTTTGGTAACTTTTTCCTATAAGGTAATCCTTTAATAACCAATGTTGATTGTTATTTAGTATGAGATAATTATTAGAATATCTATTATGTTTAGAGTTTATAAAAGAATTTCCTAAAAACTCTTTCCACCTAGTCGTGTTATTAATCCAAAGATGTATTACTTTTATAATTGATGATAATGACTATAATTCTAGATCTGGTAGCCCTATACCTCCTGCTGCCCAGTCTCTCATATGATGGTTTAAAGCAATTCTTGGTTTACTGGGATACCAGAGAAATCTCAAAATTAACTGAGTCTCCAGTCATAACCGTTACTTTTGGGATTTGACATGAATGCAAGATTCGCCTTTTGAGCTCTTGTTCTTAAAGTGGACTTCTTGAAATTCATATCTTGAACACATAACAAGCTGCTTATTAGAGACCCAGCCATAATCTTCTATAATTACCCTTGCCCCTTTGTTGTCAGCAAACTTAGCTGACATAATACCCATGCAATCTGTGTCTCTAATATATAGTGTCAAAAGAGTATTGCATGTCATTCTAAAGACAGGATTCAGTCCTCATGCTATTGAAAACATTGATCAGTTTTGATGTAATCCAACTTGAAACATTCAGTTATGGTGCTTTTTCAGACAGTTACTGTACTACAGTACTATAGAATTTACTCTTTTCCTAGATCACATCATCCAGTATGAGTCCCATATCCATAGCCATACTTAACAAGTCATAAATGTATATTTAATTTATTTATTCATTTTTATAAACCAATTGCCCTGATGATAGTTGTGATCAGAGAAAGATAAGCAGTCCAGGCCAGAGCTATCATATATCCAGCACTCCATGAGCTCTTTCTGTCAGTCTTTGTGCTGGTCTGAGCCTGATGCATCTACCATGTATCCATAGGGAACCCTCTGTGCCCATACCACATCTACTACCTCCTCCCAAGCCATTCAATGACAAGACCACCTCAACTCATTCCTCTCAACCCAACAGAACAGTACTTCAAAGATTGCCAGTCTCCTTAATCTGTCAGTTGAACCCTGCATACATGCAACCATGCAAAATAACCTTGTTTCTACTGTTATCCAGACTGTCCACTTCAGCCACTACCCAAAGTTTGTGACCATAGGTGAGCAAAATCAACTCGGCTGGTTAGCTGAGAGCTTTTATCCTGTGAGCCATGCTCTTGTTTCATTAACATCAACTGTGCCAGCAACACTTCTGTCACTGCTAGGGTTGCAATCTTCTCAGATGCCAAAAGTGAGACATTTATTACAGAAATTTGCACTATTGCTGAACCAACTGTATTCTAAATTACTAAAACCTATTTTAAATTTATTGACAAAATGAATAATTTCATAGAATTTGTTTTGTAATGTTGCATATCATATTAAATTATCTTAGACATTGTACATCTTTTTGTCATAAAATGTGAGGGCATTTGAATTTCTGCATATGGGATGTCCTGCATATAGAGGTGCAGGTGATAATCAACTCCCAAGCTCTTCTAACCTTACCAACAAGTCTCTCTACAATTCTTATGTTCTTCCATTTGACACTGCTGCTCCCGTTCACCTGTACACAGCAGTCTTTTCTTTGCAAGCACGAAAGTATAGCCTCCAATATGCAGGTACTGAGCCTTGTTTTAGACTAGTCACACAGCAGGAATTAGTTGTTGCTCAAGTTTAAGTGACTGCTGGAGATTGGTCAGTTAAGGCCAAGAGGGCATCTTTGTCTATAGTACAACACAGATGCCATAACAGAAATGAATGACATAAGTGGGTCATTTCTTATCAGGAGGATTAATAACTTCAACACAAAGTCAGTAGTTGTGAGAGATGTATTGCAAATGTTTTTTTTAGAAATTATGTGATTTACCACACATGACCTGCTATTCACACTTTATCTAGAATCTCCTTTATAAAGCTAATGTACACATACACACACACACACACACACACACACACACACACACACACACACACACACACACACACACACACACACACACACGTGAGTCTATTTTCTTAATTGCTGATGAACATTGATCAACTGAAAACACTTCCAAAAATATGATCAGTGATTACTAACATCTAAACTACAATTATCTAAATTAAGTCACCACAAATATAAATAAATCTATTACATTTGTTTTCACCAAAAATTAGTGAAAATGTTGCTTTTATGTGAGGAGCTTTACCTACCACACCCTGATGTTAAATATACTAACTCTGCAGTAAAACAACTGCGAAGAAAGAGGAAAACTATTGAATTATATTACAGTCGAACTGATGACGTTCGACTGTAATATAATTTGACCACTTTCACCACTGATGCAAATTATGTCATTACCAAAATACTGGCATGCAGTTAATCATACCTCTTAACTGACCAGATTTTCCAGAATGCCCTGATTTTTGCCTCGTGTGTTTGGTCTGTTTCTCACAAAAATTGTGGTTTTCTAGGAAATCAGTGAAGATTGAATTCACTAAATAATGGCAGACATTTGAATTTTAAATGTCATATCCTTCAGAAAATGCATGGAAATGCAGAACCTTTTATTCTAGCAACTTTCTAAGTTTATAAGAGCAATATTTAAAAAACTTCCCATCATTTTGGACCTATGCCCACCATTATTTTTGGCTTTGTCCAAATATTTTTTGCTAAGAGGTTGAGAACTATGCAGTTAATGCATCCTACGATCAAACTATTGGCACATATACATACACAAGCACACACATGGGAGTAGAACCTCTTGTGGTCAAACTGTTCATTGACTTGTGAAAAAGCCAGTCCAACTGATTGAAATGTACTGTTTTTCTTTCACTAAGAGATTATGGTACAGTGGGGATCTGGGAATATGTCCTTTCCCTACTTTAGTATGATCTTGGAGTTGGTATACATATAAACATAGGTTCATAGTTATATAGTAGGCTAATGACCATAAGCCAAGCCATGCAATCCAGCCCAGTTGTGTCCCTATGTATCATGGTCTTTTATTAGGAGGGAGTATGTTAGTTAAGACATTTCTAGGGGTTATGTGGGAGAGGAGGTATGTTAGTTTGGACATTATTGTCTGCCTCTGTCTATCAGTGACATGGGGACCAGACCTGCAGTGAATTTCCAATTTCCCATCCATTGATCAAGGTTACACTTTAATAGGGTTAGGGATGGACTGCTTCACATGGAGCAGGGGTCTGTTCCAGGGCATGGGGATCCTCTGAGACACGTATATGTCTATCCAGCATGTCTTATTTATGTTGTAAGCAAACTTTAAGTTGATATACATATATACATAGGTTCATAGTTATATACTAGGCTAATGACCATAAGCCAAGCCGTGCAATCAAGCCCAGTTGTGTCCCTATGTGTCATGGGCTTTTATTAGGAGGGAGTATGTTAGTTAAGAAATTTCTAGAAGTTATGGGGGTGAGGAGGTATGTTAGTTTGGGCATTATTGTCTGTGTCTGTCTGTCAGAGACATGAGGACCAGACCTGCAGTGAATTTCCAATTTCCCAATCATTGGTCAAGGTTACATTTAAATAGGGTTAGGGATGGACTGCTTCACATGGAGAGGGGGTCTGTTCCAGGGCATGGGGATCCTCTGAGACACATATATGTCTATCCAGCATGTCTTATTTATGTTGTAAGCAAACGTTAAGTTCTTAGACCTGGTGGTTCTAATGCTGTTCATTTTGCAGATGTGCAAAAGGTCCATCAGAGCTGGATCCAAGGATGCCTTGTATGCCAGGTGCAGACGTCCTCTCAGTAATCTGTAGGAGTCAGAGTATAGAGATAGGGCTTTAAGGAGATCTGTATAGAACAATATATTTCTACTCTGGATTTCCCTGGTGAAGAACCTTTGTGGGTGTTTCAACTGTTGCATATGTCTGGTCAGGTGCCTGCTGAAGGAGGAATTATATTCAATGAGGAGTCTGATAAGGGCCAAATAATGTAGCATTATGACTTTTGGAACCTGCTGGCCATGTCCTTACTTATAAGCTTGTTTCTTGTTACCTTGGCCACATATTGGTCAAAGGACAGATGTCTACCTATGTTCCCAGATCCCTGACTACTAGTTCAGCTTTTAAGATTGTCTTATTGTTGGAGTAATTAGCTTAGGTGGCTGTTTTTCCAAAAGGCACTATTATGCATTTCTTGGCATTGAGCTTTAATAGATGAATTTGGCACCAATAATTTGTCTGTGTTAGACCCTCTTGTAAGATGTATGTCATGGGGAATCTGTCATAGCTGCAAATCTGCAGTCATCTGCGAACCTACTCATTCAAAGGCCCTTGACATTCACCTTTATGTCCAAGAAGTAGATGCCAATTAGGAGCAATCCCAGCAAAAAGCCCTGAGGTATCCCCCTGGTGACTGGTATGCACTGCTTTCCCTTCATCCACTGCTTTGGTGACATTTTCACAGAAGTCCATTGGGTTTAGTAGGCACAGTCTTTTCTTGACAAAGTCAAACTGGGTTGGGTCAAGTGTCTGAAGGTTGCCTGTGTCTTTTGTGATCATTTCCATGGAAATTCATTCCATGGCTTTGCATATTGGACTAGTCAAATTAATAGATCTGTAGTTTCCTGGGTCAGTTGACGGTCCATCCTTGTAAAGTGGAATAACCGTTGCAGTCCATCATTTTCAGGGTACAAAGCCTGGTTTGAGGCTGTAGTTCAAAAGTGACTCAATTGGTCCTGATAGGTCATGTTTCCAGCTATTTAAGAAGCATATATATATATATATATATATATATATATATATATATATATATATATGTGTGTGTGTGTGTGTGTGTGTGTGTGTGTATGTGTGCGCGCGTGTGTCACAGGGTTTGATTACCCATTTGATTGAATATCAAATGACTGAATTTGGGTAGGTCAAACCTCATTTTATTGAAACACATTTGAGTCGAATTCCAACTAATGTCAATTTCAAATAATTTAGTATAGAGATATTGTCATTTATCCTGGGGATTGACAACTAGGGTTGGAGGGTAGCCTAATGGTTAAGGTGTTTGCCTTACAAACACAAGGTGCAGGGTTTGAGGCTCACAAGACATAATTGACTAGGCTTAAAATGGCTCACAAGGGCAGTTAGCTTGGTACTAACCTATGAACCTATAAAACTTGATGCAGACACTCTTTGTTACTGTGAGCTACTAAGTGCTATCTGCTTATTTTGTAGCTATTTTAATTAGTGAGTGCTAGGAAAAAAATGGACTGCTCAGCTTTGAGACTGTAGGACATCATCAAATCATGGCCCATTTATATCAAATTTAAAAATTCTAAGGATTGTAGAATGCATTTTTAGCAGCCCCATGGAAAAAGACGAGTAAAGTCACTGGAACAAAGGGAACAGTTGTGTTAAAGATATGATAAAAAAACATGTGCATAGACATGGTTAAGAAGAACTTTGTGGCATACAGTATCAAGAATTCAGTGTTGTGGGACACTGGTGGTTATCTAGCATGATCTTTGATTTTTCTATTTCCGGAGGAAGCATGAACTGAGATGACTAAAGTGGAAATAATTCTCCTAAAGCTAACGGGAAGAACTAAATAGATTCTTAAAGTCTTCAGGATGGATTTGAGATTTTTTATTTATTCTTTATGATTTATTTTCCTGTTTTCTTTTTTGTTTTTATATTATTTTCCATTAATGTATTTTTAATTTTTAATTTTGCTTTTTTCACACCAACATTGTTTTGAGTAAAAAGTGAAAAGATGAAACATTGTTATATAAACATTATTTAAAAAAGGAAATGCTGTATAAAAGTATATTAAGATGGCTTATACCTCTCAACTGTCCAGATTTTCACCTCATATTTTTGGTCTGTTCCTCATAAAAATTGCAGTTTTCTGTCAAATCACTGAGGATTGAAGTCACTAAATAATGACATACATTTGAGTTTTAAACTTCATATCCTTCAGATCATGCATGCTAATAATACTCTTGTTATTCTAGCAACTTTCTAAGTTCATAAAAGCAATATTTAAAATCTGTCCCTATTTTTGTGCCTTTGTGCCCCCATTAGTTTAGTCTTTGTCCAGATTTCTTGAGCCAACAGGTTGAGAGGTATGGGGTGGCTGTATATGAAATAGCCATTTTAAGCATTGGTGACATAAATTATGCAAAATAAAGTGCTCATTTATATAAAATGTAGAAAGGAAATTATTTGGTCTGTAAGAGATACATTCAGAAGATAATCCATTTTCTTAATGAATGCAATATATAACTAGATAAAGCATATATTAACA